>NW_028092578.1:9688-137223 GCF_014824575.4 Sturnira hondurensis | reverse complement strand
TAATACCTTTCTTAAGTTGGTGGAACTCTGCAATTGTTTTAGCTTATTTCCTTTTTTAGACACATGTCCAAAGTTGTGCCTCTCTGTTGCACCCCACCATAAAGCACAACCAAGTATGTTAGCAGCGTTTGCAGGCTGACGTACCCGAGTATTCCACAAAATTAGCATTTAGGGCTGTCACTCTACACCGTCTTACCCAACACCTGAAAACAACCCCAGGACAGGGCCTCTCTCTCCTGGGGCTGTTGAAGGTTCCTTTTCTTCTGAGCCAGAGCTGGAGGCCAGGACTAGCTTTAAGGATTATTATGGGGGCTACCTGGAGCTGGGCAGCCTTGTTTTCCTACCTCAGATATTTGTAGTTGCTGGGAACCCCTGCTTGATGTATGCCGGGCTATGGCTGTAAGTGGTCACACTGGGCATAACACCTCTGGCTTTCCTTGGATACTTCCAGGCTCTTGTGAGCTGATATGGTCTAGGTTGCCCCAAAAGTAACTTGGTGCTGTGTCTGCCCCATAGGCAGGATGCATGCCAATCCAAATAAGTGGCCACCTATCACAAAGATGCCTACGTTTCAAGGGGAGTGTCCAGAAGTGGGGGCTTCTATTGTAAAAGGCGCATCTGAGGCCAGCAAACTCAGAAGAACCTTACCATTTTCCCCGCCTGGATTAACTGGGGTGGCAACCAGACAGCTCCACCCAGCAGCCCACAGCTGTTTCCTGCACAGGGTTCCTTACAGGATTGCAAGGCGTGGGGTGGTAAGGAACAGCTGTGAGTGGGTGCTGGAGGAGAGTCACAGGTGTCAGGCAAGGAAATCAGACCTGACACCCAGTACCCCTGCCACAAGTGCAAGCCCAGCTTCTAAGCAGTTAGCTCCACCCAATGGGACAGCTCAGTGTCTCCACAATGGGAGTTGTGCCATCCTACCAGGGCACTTTACCTCTGGAAAGTTTTCTATATTGACATGGCTTCTTCCTTAGCTGATAAAGCAGTGTTTTAGAAAGGTTCTAAAATTCTCAGCTCTAAATTCCCTATCTCTGTTGACAAGGACGACTTCCAGGTACAGGGATAATGCTTTTCACATGGGAGATTTATTTTCTGCTTTCAGAAGTCAGAGGAGGGTTGGAGCGCTGTTCTTGTACTGACTGTTTCTCAAGTAACTTAAATTCAAAATAGTGAATGTGCCCAAGTCATGTATTTGGGGGTGGTAACGTTTGCTCCCCTTCAGTTAAAAAATCCATCCTCATCCATCCAGGCTGACCCCTCCCACTAGTTCTGACAGGCCCGACCAGGCATGCTTCAGACAACACTGCTGCACACTCCTAGTCACTCCAGAAGCTCCACCCCACCCTAGTATGCCTCAGCCTACAGTGGGTTCCCTCTTACCACTAGAGAACCCTTCCAGAGTTGAGATCATCATCAAATGTTTACAGCTGAACAAATGTGGGACTTGGAATATACCAAGAGAACGTATTTTTTTTAAAGTTCTTAAGCTTGTATATCATCCTGCCTATCACTAACCATCCATACACCTTGGCTCATTGCTCTGAAGACTCCTTAGGAGAACACTGCTTCCGTATCATTGCCATAGGAGGATAATGCCCAGATCTTTCCCCTTGGGGTGAATAAGGACACTGCAAAAATGAATTAAGATCCTTGTTTCCACCCCACCCTACCCTTCCTAAACACCACCATGCCAACGTCACCAAAATATAAATATAACTCTCCTTCAGTCATTGATGATTATTTTCACCAGAAATGAAAAATAGTTCTGTGTGTCCACCCAAGCACATGTGATGTCAATTCCTCAAGAATAGATGTGAAAAGGTACACAAGCATTTTGAATTTGTCGTCTGTATGCTTCCTTCATATTCATTGGCATCAACATTCATGTAATTGCTGCCCATTGCTTGAGAAACCAGATTACAAAGCTCTCCCCACTGTGTACCAATAGCTGTTGAGCTAAGTGGTGAGGATAGTTACTTCCTGTGAATTTTTTGGTGTTCTAGAAACTCAGCCTCCACCCGTGAGTGCCAAGAGTATTTAGTATTAGTTGAAATTATACAAAGAACAAGCTTCTGTATGATATCTACAGTGCTTATCTCTCCTATAGCATCTAGAAGGCCACTGGCTTCCCAAAGTCACAACATCCACGGTCAAAGTTATTCTTTGTGCCCAACACTTGATCCTCCACATATTCCTCTCAGTAAGTGGTGTTGTCTTCTGTTTTAAGCCAGAACCCCTGGAATCATCCTTGACATTTCTCTCTTCATTAATTCTCATTCACTCCATCACGAGATAATTCTCATTGTCACAATGGGGTGTCCCACTATTATCTAGTGAGCAGAAACCAAGGAAGGGCACTAAAAATATCCTACAGTGCACAGCAGAGTCCCCCACAATAAAGAACGATCCCTTCCAAAATATCATTAGTGCCCAGGTTGAGAAACTCTAAGCTAATAGTATTGCACCAATGCCAAAATTTTCTGGTTTTGGCAATATACTATTGGTTACATATGATGTTACCATTGGGGGAAGCTACATGGATGCCATGCAGGATCCCTATGTACTATTTACCAACTTCTTGTAAGTCATAAAGTACCATCATATTTTGGTACCCATCAGCTTCAGAACTCATCCAACCCGGTACCCGTCCTGTTTTGACAAGAAAAAAAAATGATGATTCACCACTCAGTGCTTGCTCGGGACTGGTCACACTTGCTTGCTACAACCTGTATGAGTCATGACACCACCTGCAACGGAAAATGCTTCATCATTCGGTACTCGTTGGTCTCGATGCTCATCATGAGTTCCAGAACAAATAAATGTCCTGCCTACCACTGTATTTCTAAATCAAAAGTTGTAACAATGATAATAGTGAATTCAACCTTCTAATTACTCTCTGTTGTGCTCAATATGATGCCCCCATTTAAGTATATTATTCAAATCCAATTCCATATCCACTATCTACTGACTGTGTGTCCTCGGTCACTCAAACTCTGTGATTGACAGTATTCTCATTGGTAAAGTGCAGATGATGCCATTGTAAAAAATTATGTGACATGTGTCTGTTCTTCTGCCAGTACCAGGCTGTTTTGATTACAGTGGCCTTGTAAGACAGTTTGGTATCAGGTATTGTGATCCCTCCTACTTTGTCTCTCTTTCTCAGAATTGCTGTGGCTATTCGGGGTTCTTTATGGTTCCATATAAGTTTTTGAAATGTTTGTTCTGTATCTGTGAAACATGCCACTGGTACTTTCATAAGTATTGCGTTGAAACTATCGATTGCTTTGGGTAGCTTGGCAATGTTCATAGCAGCACAATTTGCAATAGCCAAGTGCTGGAAGCAACCCAAGTGCCCATCAGTAAATGAGTGGATCATAAAAGTGTGGTACATTTGCATGATGGAATTGTATGCAGCAGAAAGAAAGAAGGAGTTCCTACCTTTGTGACAGCATGGATGGAACCAGAGAGCATTATGCTCAGTGAAATAAGCCAGGCTGTGAAAGACAAATAGCATATGATCTCACCTTTAAGTGGAACCTAATAAAAAAACAAACAAGCAAGCAAAATATAACCAGAGACATTGAAATTAAGAACAGTCTGACAGTAACCAGAAGGAAGGTGGGAGGGGATAAGGAGGGGAAGGGTTTTCCAGAACTATACAGGACACATGGACAAAACCAAGCAGAGGTGGGATCAAGGGAGGGAGGTGGGGATGGCTGGTGTGGGAGGGTAGTGTTGGTGGGGGGTAAATGCAGACAACTGTACTTGAACAACAATAAAATAAAAATTAAAAGAATTATGTGACATGGAGTTCATGAAGGTACGCCATGGTTTGTTAACTGGTGTACAAATTTGGGGAACTATAACTTTTAGCCCTGGCTAAACTTTATATAACTTATCCCCTACCTCATCTCTCGCCAAACTGATGTATTTGCTTTCCCATATTTTTTTATCCTTCTCTGTCATCTTTGTTTTAAGTGATTTGCCTAAAATGCCTCTTCCCCCTTCAACTCCGTCCAAATTCTTTTGGTCGAGGATTTATGCACAAAGACAAACTGGTTATACAAAGAGCAAAAAAAAAAAGATATTAAATGTTCAGCATTGGAGAAAATGGCCAACTAAATTATGGTACCTGACTAGCAGTGTTGGCCATCAATTAATTCATTCAACAGATAGAATGCTACCCAGATAATGTCAAGTTAAAGGAGTTCCTCATCACCAAGCCCTTATTATATGAAGTGTTAAAGGGACTTATCTACAAAAAAGAAGCAGATCAAAACTATGGACAGTAAAATGACAGCAAACTCACTATCAGCACATGGACCTAAAAAACAAAAACAAAAACAAACTAAGCAAACAACTGGAACGGGAATAGAATCACAGAAATGGAGATCACATGGAGGGCTATCAGTGGGGAGGGGGAGGGGGAGAATGGGGGAAAACGTACAGGGAATAAGAAGCATGGTTGGTAGGTACAAAATAAACAGGGAGAGGTTAAGAACAGTACAGGAAATGGAGAAGCCAAAGGACTTTTTTGCATGGCCCACAGACCTGAACTAAGGAGCGAAAGTGCTGGTGGGATGGGAGTAGAGGGTGGGGGTGGGGGGGATAAAAGGGAGAAAAAAATGGGACAACTGCATTAGCATAATCAATAAAATATACTTAAAAAAGAAAAAAATATTTATTGAGTACCTACTAAATGCCAGGCACTGTGCTTGACCCTGAAATACAAGATGGTTATGGTTGACAAGAAATGTGGTTTGAATGGTTGAATGAGGGAAAGAATGAAAAAACAAGTTGTGACATAATAAAAAGTAGATTTGTTCTTTGTCCCTGGTTCCCGGCACAAAGCTCTTCAAACCCTTAGGGTTTCCTGAGTGATATCATCACGGTGGAATGAGCAGCCAGAGGGGAAATAAAGGCAGGGCCCTCGCCATTACAATCTAGCCAAGAACCTAGTACAGGAGGCTAAAAGCAACAGCTCACACATTGCCCCAGAAATCCTGAGCCTGGTCCGATAAGGCTGCCAGGTGTCCCGAACAACAAGTAAACTGTGATAGTGCAGGAGGCGGCGGGGGTGGGGGGGGTGCCCTTGAAAGTCTGTGTGTATCATCTCCCCTAGCTGGGAACAGGAAAACCTTGAGACTGTGTCCTCATCCCAAGGCCTGGAAGGGGGAAGGGGAGGGGTCCGCCATGCCCAAAGAAAAGCTCCTAAAACAACTTTGGTTAACTGCCTGCCTCCTGTCACGTCTGCAACACAAGCAAATAGAGTCTGGAGCAAGATAAGGATTCGGGCTAAGAGACCCCCCCCCCATACCTATGTTTGGGTAGTCACGTCTCCCTCAGAAGGCTGGCTCCACCTTACCTGCCACTCAGAATGTAACTTCTTCACCCCCACCCTACCCCACCAAATATAGAAGTCCTCAGAACAAAGGACTCTCTCTCCCTCTCTTGGCCTCTTCTCTTGGCCCCGTGGTTCTCTTCTCACAGGAGGGATCCATGGCCAGCCGACCTCTGGCCACTCCTGTCCACTTCTCGGATGGCCACCTGACTTCTAGCCATCTCTTCTTTGCTCTAGCCACCCTTGCTTGTGCTTTCCTATTAGAACTTAGCATTAATAAACTTTGCTTGCATACTAGCAGGCTCGCTGGCCTGTAACTCTTGCCTGCACCAACAAAAAGAGCCAAGATTCTGGGAGTTTGTCCTGGAACATATGGTGCTGTGACTTGGACAGTAACTTGGATCTCGCCCTCTGTGTCCAGCCCTTTGGAGCTCAGTGAGCACAGTCCCTCACCTCTCAGGTAAAGGAGATGCTGCACTGTAGAAGTGGGACATTCAAACATGCTAGGCCTGTGTTTGGAGGTAGAAACAATGAAATCTGGAATGAATGTTCAGGTTCTGCCTGGGCTCCAAAGACGAAAGAGACACTTCCTCCCTCTGGCCTCAGTTCTCGGGTGTCCCTCCTTGAGTGGGGGCCTTGCCGCGGGGTCTGAGGTCAGTCCAAAATACGTGCAGGGGCCTCATAGGGAACTCCCATCACCCACCACCCTGAGCCTTCTCTGACTCTAAACCTGGCCAGAAGACAAGTCAGTTTATTTTTATTAAAAAAAAGTTTTTTACTGTTGTTCAACTAGAGTTTTCTGCCTTCTCCCCCCACCTCTCCCCACCCCCCCACCGCTCCCTGCCTCCCTCACCATTTCCACCCCACCTTGTTATTGTCCATGTGTCCTTTATAACTGTTCCTGTAAACCCTTCACCCTTTTCCCCCATTATCCCCTCCCCTCTCCCTTCTGATCACCGTCAGCCTGTTCTCAACTTCGATGGTAACTGTAAAGAAACACCTGCTGACTTGCAGTTTAAGGGGAATCTATTCTCCCCATTTCCAAACCATGAAATGAATGGGCTCTGACATGTGGAGAGAATAGATATTTGTATGTTTGCATTGTGTGTTTTAGATAAATAGAATTGGGTATTTAAATTAGCATATTTGTGACTTTAATACCATTACGATTTGCCTTCAAATGAAAAAAATCTCAAAATTCCTATTTGGTTTTGTGCATCCCACACCCCCCGCAAAATGGAATCATGATTTTAGTGTGTTAGCTTTGCTGAGAGTCCTACCCGTGTTTAGAACGTCTCCATTCTACATTCCCCTTGGTCACATGTGAACTGCTGCCATAGTTTTCTTTGGGTGTAAAGAGTGTCTACTGCCTTCTGTTTTCATTCTGCAAAGAGGTAGTGGATGTTTTTCCTTTCCTCAATGAAAAGGCATTCTTAAAAACTTATCAAAATACAGGACCACTAAGCCTCTGCTGCATCTGAGCAAATTGGTGGCTACCATTTTTTTTAAAGCACAAGACGCCCATAAATCTTCAGGTATTTTCTTTGGTTTAATATGCATTTTTTGATATAAATTCAAAGCAAGAGAATAAAAATCACGCATTGTTGAAAAAAAAAAAAGAACCAGCTCCTGGATTCACTGATCCTTAGAATTGTGCTTCTTAGTCTCTATGTCACTTAATTCTGCTCTGATCTTGGCTATTTCCTTCCTTCTACTTGCTCTGTGCTGGCTTTGTTGTTCTTCTTTGAGTTCTTGTAGATGTAGGGCTAGGTTGTTTATTTGAAATGTTTCTAATTTTTTTTAGATAGACTCGTATAGCTATGAACTTCCTTCTCAGGACAGAAAAGTCAGATTAGATCACTGTCCTGTCTTAAGATTGCAGCACCTCTCCCCGCCCAGGCAGCTCCGTACATTTCTCTCCCCCACGTGGCTTTCTTGCAACATCTCTCTCCTCTAGCACTTCTATTTACGTGAAAAAGCTCCTTGCAGGACTTGCAGGGAGGGGCAACGTTACTTTGGCCAGGTGAAGGTCTTGCTCTCTCCCTCCCAAGAACTTGCTGCATCCTTGCTGCACCCCGGGTCAAGCATTTAAAAGCCACTAGGGTGCTTGCTGTAACAAAGACACCCATGAGAGGATCATCTGGGACGTGGACCAGGGCAGAGTGCTAGGTTTCCCACCAGCCTCAAGCAGAGGTCCACGCACGGAGAGGCACACTGTAGAAGCAATCACAGTCCCAGCCCCGGGGCCCATTCTCCACATGGGTTTAGTTCTCGAGAGGAGAAAGCAAGGTTTTAGCCCTCCCTCCGTGGAAAGTGCTGTCTTTTGCAGGTCCTTTTCTCCTAATTATACTTTTCTCTGCTCAAATTTGCTTCATTCCTAAGTTTCCCCCTTTTCATTTCATAATACACCCCTTAAGTCGAATGGTTGGTGGTCTAATCAGGCTTAAGTTTTAGGGGACTTATCCTGCTTACTTGAGAATGTTGAGTATGTATATTGCAGAAGGTTCAGGTAAGTCGTAGATGGTCTGTGCAAGTTGAAGAAGGATTGTGTGGGGGGAAGGAAGGAAGGAAGAAGAAGGAATTAAGGAAGGGAAGGAAAGGGAAGGAGAAAGAATGAATAGAGGACGGGAAGGGAGGAATAAAGGAAAGAGATATATGCCACATCCATGTGCAGCATGGGAAGGAAAGATATTGGAGGGAGGAAACGTAAGCATACAAGTCTTTGAAACACTGCAAAATTCTAGACCCAAGAGCTACCAGGTCCTGAGAACAATAGGGTAATTCAAATGTCTGGCAAAGCTAATTAGGCTTCAGTTTTAAGGAACTCGTACTTCTTTTAGAACGTGTGTCTTAAAGAAGGGACATCGACGTACAAGTTTTTGAAACACTACAAATTACTCAAACTCATGATAGCTTGCGGGAGCAGCAAGCTGCCTGCCTGTCTTTCCAACACAGAGGGAAAAGTTACATTTTAAAACTTTCCATTTTTCAGGCACTGCTTGAGGTCTGAGCATGATATCTCAGTTATTTCCCCCCCTCAGATTCCTGAGCAGAGCGGAGAGGGTGGGGGAGGCCACTCTTAAGGGGAAAACAGACTGCTTTCCAGCTTACTCCCAGGGAATAGCTATCACTGTTTAACACCTTAACTCCCAGCTAAGCTTTTTGCTCCCAGCAAGATGCAGGAACTACTAAGGCTCTTTCCCAACCCCCTGGAAGAGGGGCTGGGCAGTCTTGCCACTCCCTACGTCAGCTTATGATGTTTTCCCCTCTTCTAGATGGAGAATCGAGAGTCCGTTCCTGCTGGTACCCCTTTAAGAGGCATCCTTTCTGACTGGTCACAGTTTGATCCTTAAAACTTAAAAAAAGGCTGACGGTATTTTGGTAACACAGCTTAGCCCCAATATCCACTAGGGGATGGGGAGGTTTGGCCACTGTATGGGACCCTAAAACTCACCCTAAGGCCTAGAAAGGAGAAGGGGAAGGGTAGCCTCACCGCTGTCCATCTCTACCACATGGTCTTGCCACCCTCTCATGAGGTAGCCTCCCCGCTGTCCATCCTTTGTGTTTTTCCCTTCTCTGGACCCCCCTGGTACCCACCCCCCAGGGGCAAAGTCAGATAACGGCTGTGTCAGGTAAACTCCTCCCACTGGCTTGAGGGAAGATGTCTCCTCCTTCCCGGTGAGAAATCAGGAGTCTATCCCAGATGGAACCCCACTAGGCACACTTTGACCCCAAAACTCTGGAGAAGGAAACACTAAAGACTAAAAAGACTCTTTTTCTTCAACACTGCTTGGCCCCAGGATCAGCTGAGGGATGGGGAATCTTAGCCAATATATGGGAGCTTAAATCACAGTGCCGTATTCCAACTTGGTAGGTGACTTCTCAGAAATCCCATATGCACAGACATTCTTCCATTTAAGGGGCAGAGGAGACCTACACTACAAATGTGAGCTATATCCCACCACAATACCATCTGATAGCTATTCCACAGGCATTTTCCCATCCAC
This sequence comes from Sturnira hondurensis, assembly GCF_014824575.4. Lineage (NCBI taxonomy): Eukaryota > Metazoa > Chordata > Mammalia > Chiroptera > Phyllostomidae > Sturnira > Sturnira hondurensis. The sequence goes on along the minus strand of NW_028092578.1, from coordinate 127,872 downwards.
ATTCCCACCCTACAACTGGGAGAGGGAGGCCAGGGTTCAGGAGAAGGGGGAACAGAAAGAGGCTAGGCACGCCCAAGTTCTAGCCACGCTTATGGGACATTCACAGTCACATCCTCCGGGCCCTGCAGAGCCTGCTCCAAATAGCACGAAGTCATGTGTGCCGAGAGCTCGGGCATTGGGCCCAGGAGTGTCCTGATCAAAGTAGGCTACCTCGTACGCCCTGCTTCAAATTCAAGACTGCAGGCCACTGGGCAGCCCTCTGTCCCTGGGACCATAGGGGCCCTGAGCCTGAGGCTGCAGCTGCCTTGCAAATGGGAACTCAGGACTGGAACCGCCTGCCCCAGTCGGCCCCACCTCGAGAGGCCACCATCACTGGACTGGAGCCCAGGGTATGCATGAATGTGGCAGGTAGAACAATAAACTTTTACACAGGAACACCACCTATTCTCTCCTTACTTCCTTCTCTGGACCCCTCTCCTCCCAGTCCTAGGAATAACAGGAAAACCTACAATGAGGTAGGAGCCGCCCTCATTTATTTGGACGAGCATTGCAGGGCTGTAGAAACGAACTTAAGGCCACCAACACGAACAAGGCAAATCAGGAGATGTGGTGTATTGAAAACCTAGGAGGGTTTACTTCAGGTCCTACTCAACACCCCAACTGCAGTGAAGCTCATGGGGAGAGCCAGTTGGGCCCTTCCATCTCTAATGAAACCTGTTTCTCATAAGCCCCCACAGGAACCACAGCCTGAGATGTACGCTTGTGAATCCATCTAGGACCTCCAGCTTCTCTTCACAAAACAAGGACCTGTTACAAATAAGTAAAGCAACAATCGGGACACTCTTTCTACCAGCCTGTCAATACTAGTTAGTGTAAGATAAAATCCTAAGGCTGGTGTCCCAGTCCTTCCTTGAAACTGTGTCTTTGTCATCTTTGCTTCTGTTCTGAAAAGGGGTGGCTTAGGTGTTTTTTTCCCCCCACCAGAGAGCCCACTAGGTAGACAGTAAAACTTAGGAAGGAAAACATGAGTCATTTAAACACTCTGAATTCTCCTTCTGGAGGCCTAGCCGCTGCAGTCCCAGGAACAAGCCGTGCCATGCTTGGTATTTCATGCTCCATCTCTTTGTTCTGGGTCAAAGGAAACATCTGCTGCAGGGTCTACTGATGACATTCTCGGTGATCTCCGTCTACGTTAAGGGCAAGGACTTCCCTTCATGCTTTACATTTTTCTCCCTCCCTGATCCCTCCAGAACTTGGCGTTCTGAAAGAGTGAATAAAGACATAAGGTTTCTATGCACAAACCCGATAAGACGAGTTACTAATAGTAGTTTTGCCAATGGAGACTTTGACTGGAATGTCACACCTGAAACGGGCATGCCTGGGCTCTGGTTGTCACTAAAAAGCCTTGAGGAACTGGGATCGACTTTCAAAGCTGGTGAAAGCCCACCGAAGGAAAAGCCTGGTACCTCGGTTGGTTGTGCAGTTCGTAGCAGTCTTTCCAGGGAAGGAATGAAGGTTGCTTTCCTAAAAGATGGCTAGGAGGACTTGAGAGAGGCAGGTGCTACAGGCGAGGCCAGATGGCAGGTGTGTATCTCAGCTTCTGTGCCCCGAAGGGCCGACAAAAGAGTCAGTCTAATGGTTCCTTGTGTGAGTTCCAGCAAAGCAGACTCAAAGAGCAATTGCTGTGTTTAGGCAAACAAACGGGAAAAATTAAAAGCAAATAAAATATAACCTGAGACACTTAAATTAAGAACAATCTAACAATAACCAGAGGGGAGGGGGGAGGGGACAGTGGGGAGAAGGGTTTTCAGGAAGCACTAGAAAGGACACATGGGGAAACCAAGGGGGAGGGTGGAAGCAAGGGAGGGAGGGGTGTTTGGCTGGGGTGTGGGGCAGAGTGGTGGGGGGAGGAATGCAGACAATGGTAACTGAACAAGAATAAAATAATCTTTAAAAATTAAAAAAAGATACATATCAGCAATGTCTAATGACCATTCTTCAAAGGAATGTAACAAATTTGGCATTTACAGTAATAAGTATTTCTTTTTTTTACAGTAATAAGTATTTCTTTTTATAATGAAAAAAATCTGGATGTCATGTAGTCCCTGGAATGACAATAAGGGTGATCTTAGGGCGAAAAATCATAATTCGAGGAAAATTACAATACTCAGTGGAGGACATTAGACTAGTACAGCTGTTTTCAAAGTGTGTTTTCACTTGGAAGCAGAAACTGGGTGTGTAACATCCTTAAAGATGCTCAATTTACAGGCAAGAAGGGCCTGTCAAATTGCCACTGTTAAATGTCATTGCAGTAAAGGCCTTGCAACTGGATGTCTTCCCGAAAGACAGTCTCGCAGACTCAGAGACTGGTTTGTAGGCTGCTGTGTAAATTAACCATTTTGCACAGGTTTCCCTGTCCACGTGATGAGCCTCTGCGCCTGTTCCAGCCGGGAGACCGAGTCTTACTGAAGACCTGGAAGATTCAAGGCCCCGAACAGCACCTGGCTGAACGATGGACTGGTACCTGTCATGTCCTGTTGACAACACATTCTTCCCTAAAGCTGAGGGGAATCAAGTCCTGGGTCCACCACACAGGTGCTCTAAAGCTACACATGATTGTCACAAACAACGACCAACCTCAAGGACAGGAGGCCCCAGACATCCATCACAGGCCAGTGGAAAAACACTTGCCCCCACCAATAGTTAGCAAGCAGACAGAACCCAGTGAACCGTCAACGTCCCTTTTGCAGCAGGAAGCAGCCAGAGCAGTCATCGCCCCAAAGCCCCCCAAATTTGGATTCTGAATGCTTGAAGGGGCAATGTTAGGTAGGATTGCCAGCAAACCAAGGCAGAAAGGAGGACGGAGACACATCTCACCCATTGACCCAGTAGCCCTGAGCCCAAAGTCCTGAAAAATTGGGGTCCCTTTACTTGAGGGGGGAATGTTATGGTGGAATGAGCGGCCAGAGGGGAAATAAAGGCAGGGCCCTCACCATTACAATCTAGCCAAGAACCTAGTACAGGAGGCTAAAAGCAACAGCTCACACATTGCCCCAGAAATCCTGAGCCTGGTCCGATAAGGCTGCCAGGTGTCCCGAACAACAAGTAAACTGTGATAGTGCAGGAGGCCGCGGGGGTGGGGGGGGTGCCCTTGAAAGTCTGTGTGTATCATCTCCCCTAGCTGGGAACAGGAAAACCTTGAGACCATGTCCTCATCCCAAGGCCTGGAAGGGGGAAGGGGAGGGGTCCACCGTGCCCAAAGAAAAGGCTCCTAAAACAACTTTGGTTAACTGCCTGCCTCCTGTCACGTCTGCAACACAAGCAAATAGAGTCTGGAGCAAGATAAGGATTCGGGCTAAGAGACCCCCCCCCACCCATACCTATGTTTGGGTAGTCACGTCTTCCTCAGAAGGCTGGCTCCACCTTACCTGCCACTCAAAATGTAACTTCTTCACCCCCCCCACCCCACCAAATAAAAGACTCTCTCTCTTGGCCACTTCTCTTGGCCCTGTGGCTCTCTCGTCACACAGGGGATCCCTGGCCAGCTGGCCTCAGCCCGGCAGGCTCCTGGCCACTTCTGTGCCGGCCACCTGGCTTCTAGTCACCTGGCCTCTGGACACCCTTGTTCTAGCCACCTTTGCTTGTGCTTTCCTATTAGAACTTAGCATTACTGAACCTTGCTTGCATGCCAGTAGGCTCGCTGGCCTGTAATTCTCTACTGTGTTGGCAAGAAGAACCTAGTTTCTGGGAGTTTCTCCCATAACAATGTGAGTCTCTTTTGTCATTCGTTGGGAGCCCTTTGTCAGTTTATGCTATGGAGATAATTTGGGGTGGTACCCCTAGATGGCCTCAGGATTGGGCTGGTCACCAGAAAGATCAAGTGATTAGGGGGCTGGAACTTTCAGGCTCCCTGGGAAGGGGCAGTGGGGACACTGCAGATGAAGCTCTAAAGCAACCTGTCAGTAGATGGGTGATTAAAGAAGACATGGAACATATATAATGCAATATTACTCAGCCATAAAAAGCTGAAACAGGGCCATTTACCACAACAGGGATGGACCTTGAAGTATGACGCTAAGTGAAAGGAATCAGAAGGAACAGGACAAAACCCATGTAATTTCACTCATAGGTGGAATATCAAACAAAAAAGTTACCAATGAACAAACAAAACAAAAACAAACCCGTAGATACAGACAGCAGAATGGGGTTGCCAAGGAGAAGGGGGGTGGGAGGGTGAACTGGGTAAGGGGAGGTCAAATATATGATAACAGGTGGAAACTAGACATTTGGTGGTGAGCACGCAGCAGTGTGCACAGATATCGAATTCCAGTATACCTGAATTTTATATAACGTTATTAACCGATGCTACTGCAATGAAAAATTAGTTTATCGGTTCAAAAAACCCTCTTGAACGACAAGACTTGTTGAGCTCCCAAGCTGGCAAACACATGGAGGTGTGGGGAGATTTGCATGCCCAGAGACAGCATCAAAAGTTACCCCTTCCCACAAAATTTACCCTATGCACGTGTTGATTTTCTTGTCTACCTGTGGCCTTCATAATATCCTTTATAATCACGGGGTAAGGGTAAGTAAACGTTCCTCTGAATTCTGTGAGCCCCTCTAGCCAATTAGTCAAATCTGCAGAGGGGGTTGTGGGAACTTCCATGTATAGCCAGTTGGTCAGAAGGACAGGTAATAATCTGGACTTGTGATTGGCCTCTGAAGTGAGGGGGACAGTCGTGTGAAACGGACACTCTAACCTGTGTGATCTGACACTTGATAATGTCGTAATTTAGTTAAACTTTGGGACATTCGGTCAGCATGTTACAGTGGACAGTCAGTTGGGGTGCCGGGGAATCTCCCCTACTGGCCAAGAAGTGGCAAGGAGAGGTTCTTACAGTGAGTGGCACCAAAGGCTAGAAGGGTGAAGGGATTGGGCCTGGAAGTGCCCAAAGCTAGCAAGATACTTGGATAGAAGAAAGCTCTCCCCTCCCTATCCCTATAAGAACTGCAAGCTTGAGCAGGAAGGAGGGATGGTCTTCGAGACAGGAGTCCGCCATTCTTCCGGGCCGCGCGGCACTTGAGTAAAACCTCTTTCCTACCGCACCACCACCTGCCTCACGACATGGGCTTTTGTTGCAGCAGGCAGGCAAACCGTCGTTTGTTCTGGTACAAGCAACCCTGAGAACCAGAGAATCGCCTGGTGGCATAGAACAAAACCTCACACGCTGGTACAGTACTATACAGTGATTTAATCGAGACTTGAAAAAGATGTTTTAAGATGTAGGAAATGTTTGTGATGAGATGTTAGCTCGCATAGGTATAGCTCATAGGTATAGAATATCAGATGGTATGTGGAATACAGTACTTGTAAAAGGAGTTACAGGATAACAAACAGAAAATAGTTTTCGTTATCACCCTTGGATGTTAGTTAGACAAGGTTATAGCTGAGTGTAGTTCATTTTATTTTTGACTCCTTCATACTTTCTACGGGAGTCACAAGGGTAATGTGTTACCTTGGTTATCTAGGGGGAAGTATTTATTTGGGGAAGGCCAGTAAGAGCTCCCACCCCTACTTCGAGATCCCTCTTAATGTCCACCTCTCCCGTGTATGTTTCCAGGCTTGTATTAAATGCAATTTCTACCACCTTTGAACTCTCATATGATTGCTGTGCAAATTATTATTTGGCTTGTTCCAGAATATACTCGTATGTCATTTTAACGCATGTGTTTTCTTTCTCTGCATGACTTGGATATACTTTGGCCCTTGTTTACGGTACATGAACACTGAGTTATTCAATTCCACACACATTCACGTGCACACACAGAAATGAGAGGGAGGAAAAGGGTAACCGCGAAGGAGAAAGAAACAGGAGTGAAGAGTTTTTGCAACTCAGAGAAGATTACCAGAGAAACCCTACAGACAGTTTCAGACAGAGAGGAGAGCAGGTTGCTGATCTGCTTCTCAGCCCACGTCTAAGACCACCAGGCAAAGGCCAGACTCTTTCTGGAAAGATGTCTGCTACCTCAGAGTTTGTCCCTCAGGACTGCCAGATGGGCTGGGATGAAACTAAGAGACTGGAGCCAACCCTGAACGTGCTCAGCTAGTTCAAGTCTCCAGGCACATTGATTGGCCTTGGTCAAGGCCATCACCCTTCATCTATATTTGCTAACCAATCAGGAAGTCCTTATTCAATGCCTGTTGTGTACACTGCCTTGCTTTGGGGGTAAGAAACAGGTAAACTGCAGGGTGTTTGCCATCGAATTGAGAAACCACCAAATACTCATACAAATTGAGGGAAACCAGAGTTTGCCACTCCAATATATGCCTTTGGGGATATTGGTAACTAAGCTTTTTAAAAAAGACACAAAAGACTCGATAGAAAACCCCACTTCAGCCCTGGCTGGCCAGGGCACATGCCCAGGTTGAGGGTTCTGTCCCCTGTTGGGACACGTACAAGAATGCAACTAGTGGCTGTTTGTCTCTCTCCCTCTCCCTCTCCCTCTCCCTCTCCCTCTCCCTCTCCCTCTGCCTCTCTCTCCCCCTCGCACCCCCAATGAAAAAATGTTCTCGGGTGAGGATTAAACATTTTTTTAAAAGAAAGAAAACCCTGCTTCAGGAAGAGAGCCTTAGTATATTCACCTTAGCACGAGTGAATTAAGTGTGGCAGACAGCGGGGATCTGAGCAAGTCTCTTCATTAGACTCCTTCCCTGTCCCAATCATTGATTTCTGGCCCCAACAATATACACACATACGAAATTCACCCATACACATGCGTACACCTATGCACTTGTGCTTGCATGCATTTAAAAGCGAGTCTCAACCATGCAATGTGATAAAAATCCAATTAATCATTTCTTACTACAGGTGAGGCTTGAACTAGAACATGAAACATCTGAAAAATCTGTGGTGATTACCCCATTGCATTTTCTTTTGCCATCAAGTAGAATAAAAGCGAGTAACTTTTCCCAGTGCTAGTGGGGATAAAGAATATATGTAAGGTTCTCCTCTGAAAGATTCTTGCCCAGAGAATTTGGCTGCAGAGAGCAGCTCTGAGAGGCTTGAGCCCAGGGGGCCGCAAGTAAAGACACAGGTAAGGGTGGAATCCAGTTCACGCTTCACCATACGGAGCCAGGAACAACAGTGGTTCAACAAGTCTCCCAGACATGATGGTTAAATAGCTCGGGCACGATTTAAAGAAAAAATACGCAATTTTACCCTTGGCGGGGGTAAAAAAAAATTAGTACTTTTTATCCCAGCTTCTAAGTTCTTCTAGGCTGGGTCAGTAATCAAAGACATTCACAGGCGAAAGTCAAACTTTTAATGCATGTGCATGGGGGATTCACATTAGCATGAAAGCTGCAAAGACAGCAAGGCAATATTGGATATAGATGACACTTGGGGCAAAGGAGAAAGAGGGCAAACTGGTCTTAGATTTCAGCTTAGACGGGCAGCTTAAAAACCTCGGATTGAAACCAGCAGAAATTCTGACCATATTTGTGGTCTGCCCTTGTCTTGCTTTTTAAAGTGCAAGACTTCTAGATTCTGACAATACTGTGTTTACAGGCTGCTTACCATTCACCCAGGGGAAAGATCACTGTCTCTTTTTAAAAAGGACAGCTGAATCCACAGTTAACTTTTTTTCTTATTCCACTGTATGCCTATGACATGTTACATATGGCCTTAAACTCTAAGACAGAATCAACGGAAGCATAAATGAATCAAAGAAAAAAAAAGGACACAATGAGGAGAAAGGGGAGTTCATTTAAATGGTACAGGTAAAAGAAAACACACCAAAAATCCCTCATCGGTGTCCAAAATTTTAATCTGTTTAATTGTATCCAGAAATATTGCAAGGGGCTCAAGCGAATCCCTGATTAAACAGAATATGCAAGGACTAATTTAGCACCTTGCAGTATTTCTGTCTCAACGCCTGTTGGAGTAGAGGTTTTGATGGGACTGGGTGGGTCTATGAAACTCACGTGATGTCCTCGCAAATCTCTTCTGCTGAGAACGATGAGGTGAAACCCGGGTATTTCTCGGGGTGTCCGGACTAGGGACTGGGCCAGAAACAATCACATTCTCAGACCCACTCCCTGTCTTAACATTCCCTCCTTCCTTGTGAGTATTTCAATCCTGGTGAAAACCCTTAAAGTGAACCCCAATGGAAGTTCAACGGAAGGTAGGCCAGAGAAAAAGACAGCTCTGTTGCTTGACTCTGCGAAAAGACCTGTGGAAGATGTTAAGGACTCGTCTGCCTATGAACCTGAGTGTTCCCTTTTCTCTGTATCTTGCTTTATAAAAGCCACCTCCCACTGTCTACCTCCCTCCCAGTTGAGGTCACCACCCATATCCCCATGCCTATACCTAGTTTTATGGGGACAAAAGCTGTGTGCACAGTCACTGACATAGATCTCTTTCTTCTCCTAGGTCTCCGCAAGTTCTTTTTCCACTTCAGATTTCAAAGTATCTTTCGCTTCACTCCTTTTTCTACAGCATTCAGACGAAATGGGGACAGAGACTCTTCCTTGGACTCTGCTTGCCTCCACCCCGACCCCTACCCCAAACCAAGATTGTTGGGCCCGAAAGAGAAAAATCATGTTCCAGGTCTGCTGGTTTTCTTTTTCTTTTTTTTAGACTTTATTTATTTATCCTTAGAGGGGAAGGGAAGGAGAGAGGGAGAGAAATATCAATGTGAGGTTGTCTCTCGAGTGTCCCCTGCTGGGAACCGGCCTGCAACCCAGCCATGTGCCCTGACTGGGAATCGAACCGCGATCCTCTGGTTCGCAGGCCCGTGCTCAATTCACTGAGCTACACCAGCCAGGGCCAGCTCTGTAGTTCTCATACGGGACCCCATTTCGTCTGGGGGCTGAGATTTGGGGGGAGCCAGGTCTACCATTATTCAGGCTACCTGTGCCTGAATACCACCATTCCCCCTGTGCCTGGACACCGCCTTTTAAATCACTTGTGTCCCTTCGTTTGTGAAAACCAAAAGGATGTGCTTCCAGACAGGCTTTTGCATTCCTACTGGCGTAATGAAGGTTCCCAAGCCATCCATCCGCCTGCTTTCCTCCGAAAGTGAATTCGTCACGTGTGCAGAGGAGGTGGTTGTTCCCGAGCTGTGCTGTCAGATGGCAGGCTTGGCTTTGCAAGTAGATGGGAGGAAGTGTAGTGAACTCACAGTCAGCCTCTCATGGGGTGAGTACAAACTGCATCACTCTCCCAAGGCTCTGATGTGTGCTGAGGAAGAGTGAACACCAGTGTGCCGAATGCCTGGAGGATGGGGCAGGGCAGTGGCTTGGTGCTGAGGCTGAGTGAGAAAACCTGAGTTAACACCCCACTGAAAGAAAGAGTTCTCTGCACGATGGAGGTGGTAAGTGTTGCAGAGCTGAACCTGGGTGTCCAGTGCCCATGCCCAGGCGACTCTGGGCCAGGGGAGAACATGGCCACCTAGAGGCTGGCCTTCTCTGGAACCATGTCTGCATGCTCTCTCTTGTAGGCCAACCCATTGCGGCCCTGGGCTTGTGTCCCCTCATCTGTAAGATGAAGGGAATGAACTGGATACCCACAAAAGTCCCCACAGTAGAGAGAGACTGTAGTGGTTTCTTCCTTTAGCCACAGCGTTCTCCAGAAGAAGAGGAGGAACTCTGCTCGGAAGAGCAGCATAAAATAATGACACTGGTTCTCTGTGATTTTCACCCTTGTACTACCAGGCCACTCCACGTTTGCCCCACTTGCCAAAAGAAGGGGATCTTGTGTGAGAGTTCCACAGAGGAAAATAAGGGTGTGTCTGCTAGGAAGAGGTGGCTGAGGCAAAGATTCCCTCTCACTGGAACACCCCACTGCCTTGGCTTAAGGAGAGGAGGGAGCATAAGGCAAGTCTTACACGGGAAACAAAAGTTATGGCATGCAGCATTCTTAGGTTGGAGGTTAGGTTACCACGGCAACTGACTGCGAGGTGCCCACTCGCGTTTTTGAGAACCCCGGGTCTATACCCCGGGCTGTGGGAAGTCGCATGAGGCCACGATGAATTTATCCATCAGGAAGTCCAGCGACGGGCTCTATCTTATCTTCATTATTTCACTTCCAGGACTCCAACACTTCCTGGAGGCGTCACACCAGCCCCAAATGATCGTGTGGCAAAACCGTATTTCTATCTGTGTGCTCAGAGTGCGCCCAGTGGTCAGCACCACACCACCTGATCAGAGTCCAGGCAAATGTATTTCTGTTCCTTTTTAAAACAACCCGGGACTTCACTCCCCTGTTTTGAATTCGTTCATGGGAACTCTTCTCTTTATTTTAAAAGGTCACTTTTCACATCTATTTTGAGGGAGCGCATCTTGTATTGCCCAATAAAGACTTGTTTCTGGCCCCTTCCTTTCCCACTGCCTTTTGTTCAAAGCACCTGGCAGACAAAATAGTTGCTTGGACTTTTGATGGTCAGGCACTTCCAAGTCAGATCCCCAATGTTCCAATTACATGCTGTGTGTGTCTGAATTAAGGTCCAGCTTACATAAACCTAGTTTTTGTAAAGTTTCCCCCAAACGCGTAGTTCCTACCTTCTCTCTACGTAACTTGACCTGCAACCTTAATATCGGAAAGCTCACTGACATGTGTTCTTTATTGTGCAAAGCGCCAGAAGGCGAGGCTACATCCAGAACTACTAGACTACTAATACTATGCTGAATCTACTGAATTCCTTACAAGACTGTGCTTCTAACTTTTCAGGCAAAACGAACATTTAAAAAGGCAACCTGGCTAAGGTCAACGTATTGGTCAGCTGCCAGTTTCTAAAGGTATTTCATGAATTGAACTTATTTCCTCATATAAGCAGAATTAATTTGTGATCTACGCTTTGGGGATATTTGAAGGGAACATTAAGAAAAAAATTTCTGGCCCGGCTGGTGTGACTCAGTGGATTGAGGGCCGGCCTGTGAACTGAAGGGTCGCCAGTTCGATTCCCAGACAGGGCCCGTGCCTGGGTTGCGGGCCAAGTCCCAGGCTGGGGGCGCGCGAGAGGCAACTGATTGATGTATCTCTCACACATCAGTGTTTCTCTCCTTCTCTTTCCCTCTCTGTAAAAATAAATAAATGTTTAAACAAAAGAAAGAAAACTTCTTGGGGGGCATTGGTTCATTTAGGGGGTTCCTTTTAGAAGCCATCTCTCTTTGCAAACCTAGGCTAGAGGGTAAATTATCACACACAGCACCACTTTGCATATTTCTTATGACTCACATGACCACTCGGCCTTAATACGTGTGGCACCAGGAAGAAGGAGAGACGTTTGACAAAGTAGTGTATATGACAAAGACACCGTCCACTTACGGGACATATATTCCCCCTTTTTGCCCGCCCCCACCCGCTTTCAGTCAGCCTGAGCATGAACAAAGAATGTCCTCCGTTAGTGTGTGTCAGACTGGGTGTGCGCGTTACTTGAGGGATTTGTGCTGAGTGTTCCCTCGCTTTGAGTCTCAGGTTGGGAAGGCTGAATGTGGTGGTCCTTTCAGCTGCGGCCAGATCAGAGAAGGGATCGGGACTGGGCCTGACGATGTCCTCGACTTTATTTGTATAGCCCCTGTAGTTCTGAGGGTAGTTACAGCCTTGAGAAACCTCCTGTTTAAAGGAGAAGGAAAGTGGTCAGTCACCACTAGGAAATAAGAAACTTTGGTTTCAAAGTCACCTGGTGAGAATGCAAATGAGCACACGTGGGAACCATCTTGAATTTCCCCCACTCCCAACAAGGCCTGGGGTCTCCGGGTAGGAACAACACCTTCCTGTCTGCAGAAGCCCGAAATCACACACGGATGCCCCGCTTTGTGGACACTGGACACCCACAGGTCAGAAAGGTGGGGAGAGAAAGGGATAAAAACTAGCAGACACTGGGGCAAGGAGCGCATGCTTCCCCAAGAAAACAGCCTCCCTTTCACACTGGGAATGTAGACGCACCGAGATCATTGATCTTGGATTAACTCCTGTCAGACCGGAAAGTCTGCTGTCACGGTCTCACCTTCTCTTGTCACTGCAGTCGCCTCATATGACTGTGGCGTCCACAATTAATTGCTCTTAACATAAAACTCCACTAGAGGAGCCTCACGTTGCTAACAATTACTCAGAAACAAGGGCTCAGTGGTTTTAAAAAGTGGGCCTGGCCACTTCACTCTGCTGAACTCACTTTATTTTCTACCGCGGCAGTTTCACACAAAGAAGACAGCAGGAGTGGAGCAGAGGCACAACGGCTTCTTTCCAATGACCGATTCTTCTGGAACACTGCTCAGGAGACCATCTCCTTCTGCTGGCTTTGAGCAGTGTTAGACCAAAAGTTCCCCTGTTAGTGCTCTGCAGCACGATTCTGGGCTTCTCTCAGGGATGTTGGGGGGTGACCAGATACATTTGAAGGCGTCACAGGCAGCTTCTGAGCTGAGAATGGAGCGTAATACGCATTCCTGGGCTGGTGGGGGAAGGGGGAGAAAGGTGAAAAGAGCCTCTTTGTGGCCTTGCTGGAATCTCCTCTCACTTCTCCTTTGAAGCAGCAGAACCTGTGGGCCAGAACATTCCCCAGTCACCTGCACAAAAAGGGAGGGCGGTGAACGGAATTTGGAGCACCTTGGATGAGTGTTCGATGGTCCCCTTCCCATAAAGCCCTAGAAAAGCCTGCTAGGAAGATTCCCTCCGAGTGTTCAGCCTGAACTTGTCAGCGTAAATGGAATGCAGCCCTGTCCGGAAACACACTGTTCTCTCACTAGGGACTCTCCCCGCCCAGTCTGGCATATATCTGTGGTCCTGAAGGGGCAGGGTAAGGATGAGGATGGGGTTATTGTGGGGAGGGGGGGGATAGAAGGGCCAGTGCAAGCTCGCCAGGGGCACTTGGGAAATTTCTGGGGTGTGCAGAGCCTACTGATAGTGACTCAGGGAGGCCATCTCATGAAAGGAAGCCTCCTTGTCATTCTGTTCAAATGGTGTTTTCTTAACAACGTCCAGGCATACATACCCTACTCGTCGCAGGTGGCACACAAAGACACACTGACAATTTACCTCTTTATTGATTACACGAGTGCAGAGGAGGTAAGGGGAGGAGCCTGGGCGGCCTCGGGTCAGTGGCGCCCAATCTGGCTCGTGAACAAGGGAGGCATTCTAGGGCTGCGCCAACACCATAAGGTATAGGTGGCTCGGGGTAGCAGGTGGTGCATCCCTCAGCATCAGCCGTTTCTTATTTCTCCAATCCTTGGCCCTCCTATTCTTAAACCAAACCTGCATTCAGAGAGGAAAACAATCGGTCACTAAATCGAACAGTTGGTGTGACTGTACAACAAACCTCAACATGTAACATTATATGCCTTTGAGACTGAAAACTGCACCAGAAGCTATTTCCTTATTGCTAAAATGCCTCAGAAAAGTTAAAACCACCCCCTCCCTGCAGCTCACCTTTAGTGAGCACCCGTTAGGCGCCGAGTTCTGGAATAGGCTCATTCCTCCCCATTTTAATGTTCTAGTGGTTTCAGTCAGGTGTCAGATGCAGGCGTAGCTTGAGCTGCACCACTGCTCGGTAACAGGATAAAGAAATGTCTGTGTCCTGACAGCTGACCAGTAGCTGATTATCCAGGTTCTGCCTTCTCCTCACTAGGGATAGTGTCCCGTTGTTGGTGGGGAAATTGGGGCGTGGTAATTAGTGGCCCGACGTCAAATCACACTGAAAGTAAGGGCTCCCGATTTGAAAATTCCATCTCCCGCCAGCAGCCAATGATTAATAGGAAGGGAGATACTGGATATTTAGACAGAAGGTTTCCTTCAAGGACGTCTAAGGGGTCATTAGTTCTGTGAAACCTCTTGAGAGTTAAAAAAGGTGCTCTAGCCAGGAAGGAGTGGTCATGGGGTCCCATGGAGTTTGTGGCTTGTCTGCTGGGCCATGAGAGTTGATGAAATCCCCGGAGACGGCCCAGACAGGAGCGCTGAGTCCAACTCGACCAACCCCCACTTGACTAAAACTCTCAAAAACATCTGGGGCACCCAAAAGTTTATGGGGAACAGGCATACCATTGGAACTGTTGTCAATTCCTCACGCTCCACCCTGCCCCACCCTACAGATGTTCCTGGGCTCAGGGCCAGGTCAGCTTACCCTGCTCTGGCTATTGTTCCAGGATCCTGGCCTGGAGCCGCTGCTGTCCAGTATGACAGGTTACCCACCCTAGGCGCTGCTACTCAACCAGGACTCCCAATCCCATGCCTTATTCATAGTGCGAAAGGTGAAACACACATTTTAGGAAGATACAACTGCAAGGGTAAGAGGTCATAACATCTTTCCTCCCTTAATATCTGCCAACTATTTCTGCAAACCCACAAAACAGTCTGTTAGACTTCACTCTCTTCTCAGTGAGGGTTTACGTTGTATTTGAATCCTTTAAGCTCCCAAACTCCATTTTTTAAGTGACACAAAACGCCATCTCTCCCTGCCGGAGACCTCATTTTTGCCCTCCTCTCTTAGGACCTGTGCTCTTTCTGCTGCATGAATACATAGTCTAAATGTGCTTTGGGGGGATCCAAATACACCAGTGGTCAAATCTCCATGAGCATAACCAAAGCCCACAGCTAGCTGAGGAATGGGCTAGTAATGGGTCTGTATTACCAGCACCCGTTTCACAAAACTGTTGTGTTGGCAAAAGAAAGGAGAAAAACCGTGTGCTAAGCTTCTTGTGGAAATTTATGCCATAGCGTTTGGAAATAGGTGAGAACACTAAGTTTTTCCGCTGACTTGTTTCCCAGTGCCACTGAGAGAGCACCATGGACACACAGGGAAGGCGGAAAGCAGCTCACCAAACCTTAGGTTTTCTCTTCTCTCTCTTAAATTTTATTTATTTATTTATTTATTTATTTATCTTTAGAGGGGAAGGGAAGGAGAGAAGGAGAGAAATATCAGTGTATGGTTGCCTCTCCTGAGTCCCCTGCTGGGAACTGGCCCGAAACCCAGGCATGTGCCCTGACTGGGAATCGAACCGCCATCGTGTGGTTGGTTCGCAGGCCCGAGCTCAATCCACTGAGCTACACCAGCCGGGGCGGTTTTCTCTTTTCTTTGCATATGCCTAGCCGGCCTGAGCCAGGCCTGTGAACCCTGTCTATGGTGTTAGGATACCACTTGTGAATGATCTACTCTGTTGGGCTGCTTTTCAGCAGCCCACCACTCGATCTGCAGTCCATTTCCATCACTGCACTCGCACACGCACTCTGTAGCAAAGCTCATAAACCCATGCGCTAGGGGACATATCGGTAAAAATGTTGCTGCGTGAAATATCTCAGATTTTCCTGCCAATGTTCTCCTCTAGGACTTCAATGGTTTCACGGCTTAAATTTAAGTCTTTTATCCCCCTTGAATTTATTTTGGTGTATGGTGTCAGTTGGTGCTCAAGTTTCATTTTTTTTTTGCACAGAGCTGTCCAATTCTCCCAGCACCATTTGTTGAAGAGGCTATTTTTACTCCATTTTCTTTCATTGCCCCCTTTGTCGAATATTAATTGACTGTAGAGAGTTGGGTTTAATTCTGGGCTCTCTGTTCCGTTCCATTGGTCTATGTGCCTATTTTTATGCCAGTACCAGGCTGTGTTGATTACAGTGGCCTTGTAATACAGTTTGATGTCAGGTATGGTGATCCCTCCTACTTTGTCCTTCTTTCTCAAAACTGAGGCTGCTATTCGGGGTCGTTTATGGTTCCATATAAATTTTTGAAGTGTTTATAAGGGAAAGAATAAACAAATGGGATCTCATCAAAATAAAAAGCTTCTGCACAGCTAAAGAAAACAGCATTAAGATAAAAAGAGAACCAACTGTTTGGGAAAACATATTGGCCAGTGATACCTCAGACAAAGGTTTAATCTCCAAACTATACAAAGAACTTACCCGACGCCACTCTAAGAAGACAAGCAACACAATTAAAAAGTGGGCAAAGGACTTGAAGAGACGCTTCTCCAAGGAGGACATACAGAGGATCCAGAGACACAAGAAAAGATGCTCAATATTGCTAGCTATCAGAGAGATGCAAATTAAAACCACAATGGGATACCACCTTACACCGGTCAGAATGGCCATCATAAACAAAGCAACACACAACAAGTGTTGGGGAGGTTGTGGAGAAAAGGGGCCCCTAATCCATTGTTGGTGGGGTTGCAGACTGGTACAACCACTGTGGAAAACAGTATGGAATTTTCTAAGAAAACTAAAAATGAACCTGCCTTTTGACCCAGCAATTCCACCGCTGAGATTATATCCTAAGAACCCTGGAACACCAATCTGAAAGAACCTATGCACCCCGATGTGCATAGCAGCACAATTTACAATAGCCAAGAGTTGGAAGCCACCTAGGTGCCCATGGGTCAATGAATGGATCAAAAAACTGTGGTACATTTACAGAATGGAATTCTGTGCAGCAGAAAGAAAGAAGGAACTACTACCCTTTGCAACAGCATGGATGGAACTGGAAAGCATTATGCTGAGTGGAATAAGCCAGGTGGTGAAGGACAAGCACCATATGATCTCACCTTTCACAGGAAGCGAAATAAAACAAACAAGCAAGCAAAATATAACCAGAGACACTGAAATAGAGAACAGGCTGACAGTGACCAGCGGAAAGAGGGGAGGGAATTTCAGGGGAAATAGGGGAGGGATTTAGAGGAACAAATATAAAGGATACATGCACAACAACTAAGAAGGGTGGAAGTGGGAAGGAGGGGGGAGCACGGGGGCGGGGGGTGGGATGGGATGGGAGTAATAGACAGAAAACTGTACTTGAAAAATAATTAAATACATTTTTTAAAAAAGTTAGAAAAATAAAAAATGAATGAAAATAAAATTAAAAATGGGCAAAGGACTTGAAGAGACATTTCTCCAAGGAGGACATACAGAGGATCCAGAGACACAAGAAAAGAAGCTCAGTATCGCTAGCTATCAGAGAGATGCAAATTAAAACCACAATGAGATACCAGCTTACACCGGTCAGAATGGCCATCATAAACAAAGCAACAAACAAGAAATGTTGGAGAGGTTGTGGAGAAAAGGGGACCCTAGTTCACTGTTGGTGGGATTGCAGACTGGTACAACCCCTATGGAAAACAGTATGGAATTTTCTAAGAAAGCTAAAAATGAACGTGCCTTTCGACCCAGCAATTCCACTCTTAGGAGTATATCCTAAGAACCCCGAAACACCAATCCAGAAGAACCTATGCACCCCGATGTGCATAGCAGCACAATTTACAATAGCCAAGAGTTGGAAGCCACCTAGATGCCCATCAGTAAATGAATGGAGCAAAAATGGATCAAAAAACTGTGGTACATTAACACAATGGAATTCTGTGCAGCAGAAAGAAAGAAGGAACTACTACCCTTTGCAACAGCATGGATGGAACTGGAAAGCATTATGCTGAGTGGAATAAGCCAGGTGGTGAAGGACAAGCACCATATGATCTCACCTTTCACAGGAAGCGAAATAAAACAAACAAGCAAGCAAAATATAACCAGAGACACTGAAATAGAGAACAGGCTGACAGTGACCAGCGGAAAGAGGGGAGGGAATTTCAGGGGAAATAGGGGAGGGATTTAGAGGAACAAATATAAAGGATACATGCACAACAACTAAGAAGGGTGGAAGTGGGAAGGAGGGGGGAGCACGGGGGCGGGGGGTGGGATGGGAGTAATAGACAGAAAACTGTACTTGAAAAATAATTAAATACATTTTTTAAAAAAGTTAGAAAAATAAAAAATGAATGAAAATAAAATTAAAAATGGGCAAAGGACTTGAAGAGACATTTCTCCAAGGAGGACATACAGAGGATCCAGAGACACAAGAAAAGAAGCTCAGTATCGCTAGCTATCAGAGAGATGCAAATTAAAACCACAATGAGATACCAGCTTACACCGGTCAGAATGGCCATCATAAACAAAGCAACAAACAAGAAATGTTGGAGAGGTTGTGGAGAAAAGGGGACCCTAGTTCACTGTTGGTGGGATTGCAGACTGGTACAACCCCTATGGAAAACAGTATGGAATTTTCTAAGAAAGCTAAAAATGAACGTGCCTTTCGACCCAGCAATTCCACTCTTAGGAGTATATCCTAAGAACCCCGAAACACCAATCCAGAAGAACCTATGCACCCCGATGTGCATAGCAGCACAATTTACAATAGCCAAGAGTTGGAAGCCACCTAGATGCCCATCAGTAAATGAATGGAGCAAAAATGGATCAAAAAACTGTGGTACATTAACACAATGGAATTCTATGCAGCAGAAAGAAAGAAGGAGCTACTACCCTTTGCAACAGCATGGATGGAACTGGAAAGGATTATGCTGAGTGAAACAAGCCAGGCGGTGAAGGACAAATGCCATATGATCTCACCTTTAACAGGAATCTAAGCAACAAAACAAACAAGCAAGCAAAATATAACCAGAGACACTGAAATTCAGAACAGGCCGACAGGGACCAGAGGGGAGAGGGGTGGGAATTTCAGGGGAAAAGGGGAAGGATTCACAGAAACTAGTACAAAGGACACATGGAGAACAGCTAAGAGGGGTGGAAATGGGAGGGAGGTGGGGAGCACTTCGGGGGGGGGAGCCAGGGCTGGGAATACAAGAAAGAAAACTATACTCGAACAAGAGTTAAATTTAAAGAAAAAGAATTAAATAAAAAAAATTTTACATAAAAATAAACCCATGCGTGTTCCTTCCATGTCCTTTGGGGAAGTATCACTTTGATGCAACTGATAGTTTTTTGGTCACCTTTTGATCCCACAACCTATTAATTAGTCATCACAGCCTGCAAGAGTGAAAAAGAAAAGTATTTGAAAATAACATGGATACAAGTCCATGAGGAGTGAAATAAGGGCCACGCCCCCTACACACACACACACACACACCCCACAAACAAATTCCACAAAGCTCTCTCCTCTTCAAAACAGTGCCACCAAAATGGAATCCAAATCCTTGGATGTTAGGAATTCCTCAAGAAAATATTCACTCGCGCATTTCATAGACTCATAACATTGAATTTGTGTAGTACCTGAAAGGCCAGCCTATTTTGACTCTATGTAATTCTCTAAACTTCTTTCTTCTTACTTTGGCCTTGTCGGTTTCATTCTTGAGACAGACTTCCAAAACTTGTAAACTCTCCCCCCACCCCCAATCTCACCATGTGACTATTCTAGCAATGCTTTCAGGTTGATTCATCAAAAGGTTTATTTAGAAAAGTGACATTTTGGGCGGCCGCACTTTACAGAGCCCCACCGAATACTTACAAACGAGGGGAGGAGGAGAAGTCGATGGAACATTTAAGCTATCTTCCCCTATGAGGCTCGGCTTCATTAAACATGCTATTCATACAGTGTTCTGTGGATCATTGCTCCATCACCCCAATGTTTATAAATTCACCGGTTTAGCCAGGAGCGTATGCTTGGCTTTACACAAATGATTAGAATTGGACCCTCTTATAACATGCTCCTCTGTGCCTTAATTTGAATACTTCCAAAGTCAGGCTGAGCCACAACATGACTCCACTCACAAGCGTGCCTTAAAGGATACCAGTGCTGGAAGGAGGTGAGCTTTATTGAAGGTACTAATGGGTCTCAAGGCCGGCTGCCCCCAAATATGCTCATGTGGCATGTGGATTATTTTTAATGAAACTTACTTGTGAAACAGCTGGTGCAAGAGGAACACTCTGACTCTCCTGTCTCTGTCCCCCCAAAAGCAGGAACGAAATCTCACAAATGAAAGGCACCCTCCCTGCCCCAGGAGATAAAGAGACAACCCCATCCCCAGAGGTAGGGAATTCAGGACCGAGAAGTCTATATAGACAAATGCTGTTAATCCTTTACCGATTTACTCCACCGCGCCCTAACTCTGCCTAGATTCTTCATGGACCAAGCACGCAGGCCTAAGCGTCTTTGTCTAGCCCATTCCTGACGAACTTCCTCAGGTCCCATTTCATTTCTGTGAGACCTCCCTATGTACGAATTAAATTCTCTCCCTTTTCCCCCTCCTGTTAATCTGCCTTGTGTCACTTCACTTCTTCGGCCAACCAGAAGAACTAAGAAGGGGAGGGAGGAACTATCCCCTCTCCCCAGTGACGCACATATACATGTACATATGTATTTAGTTACAGACATAAATATCTATGCTGGTAAACACTGTATCTTTCATTTTTTACAGAGAATAGGAGAATCAGTTTATTTTTTTAATTTCAGTTAAGAAACCATATTCTCTGGTAATGGGAAATAGCCGTAAGTTGGAGTTTGTGTATCCCATCCCCCGCCCCAGGAAGACTCAGAAGGGCAAGACTTGTCTGCCAACATAAACAAAGAAAACAAAACACATCAACTGGAGAGTGAACATCTAGGACAAAGGTGTTCACATCCTGAAGCGGGTTTTAGAATGGCTCCCCTGCCAAACGGCTTCTTTCAAGTGGACTGACCTGCACTCTGGCTTCAGTCGTGCCTAGGCGTCTCGCAATGTCCTTCCTGAGGGGAGAAAACCACAAAGGTTTAGTATTTGGAGTTGTGAATCAAGGGAAACATATGGATATACATTTTTGTGCTCCCTTTAAAATTGACACTCTCCCCTCAAGAACCTCTCCAAGTAAACTTCTCCTTCATCCCCCTGCCAGGCCTGCCTTAGAGATCATTTCCCCCTCAGAACTGAAGGTGGCATCAACAACTCAGGAGTCGAGATAAGCAACTTCAGCGAACTATTTAAAAATGTAAAAATTGATGCAAACATGTATAAAGAGCAAATTGTAAATCGTTAAATAAAAGAAGGATCCAGCATTGTGGTTGCTTAGCAGTACCTCATCCTCCTCGCACGGACTGCAAAAATTCTATTTACACAAAGAGGCCACCGGCACAGTCAGTAAAGGAGAGAAATAGATAAACTGGGCCTCATCAAACTTAAAAGCCTCTGTGCATCGAAAGGACACAAGCCATCGAGTGGAAAGCCAACCCACGGGATGAGAAAAAATATTTGCAAATCACATATCTGATTTTAAAAAAGTGTATATCCTGAACACATTAAAAATCACAGGAGGAAAGGGGAGGGATTCACAGGAACAGGTATAAAGGACACATGGACAAAGACTAAGGTGGGGGGTGGAAATGGGAGGGAGGTGGGGAGGGCTGGGGGGCGGGTGGGCAGGGCTGGGAATGTAAGTACAGAAAACTGTACTTGAACAAGAATTAAATTAAAAAATTAAAAAAGAACCCTGTAGCTCAATAATAAGGAAACATCCAGATTAAAAAAATGGGCCACAGACTCGAACAGACCTTTCTCCAAAGGTGATATACAAGTGGCTGCTGAGCACATGAAAAGATGCTCAACATCACTAATTAATCATGAAGGAAGTGCAAGTTCAAGCCACACTGACACTACCTCATCCCCTTAGGACAACTGCTGCAAAACAAAACAAAAGAAAACAAAACCAAACCAAAAACAACGACTGTTGGGGAGGACATGAGAAATTGGAAGCTCCGTGCGCTGTTACGGGGAATCCGAAATGGTACTGCCTGATGCCACTCGGATGAGGTACTTGTATGGGTGTTACACAGCAGAGTTTCAGTTTTGCAGGCTGATGAGTTCTGGAGATGCATGGTGCTGGTGGCTGCCCAGCAAGAATGTACTTAATACCCCTGAACTGTACACTTAAAAATGGTTCACGGGGCAAATTATACGTTTTCTGTAATTTACCACAATAAAAATTTTGGAAAAATAAATGAGTCTTATGAGGAGGACAAGTGGGAAAGTACTTGAAAAAGCACATTAAAAGATGCTCAGCATCACTTATCAATAGAGAAATGCAAACCAAAACCATCAGGTACCACTTCACATCCGCTGAAAGGACCAATATCAAAAAGGCAGAAAATAACAAGTGTTGGGAAGAATGTGGGGAAATCGATATCCTTGAGACTGCTAGTGGGATGTGAAATAGTGGTAGCTACTACGGAAAACAGTAGAGCAGTTGCTCAAAAGATGAGGAGCAGAATTACCACATGACCCAGCAATTCCACTTCTGGGTATACACAAAATAGGTAAAAACAGTGGCTCCCAACCGATTTTGCACACCCATGTTCACAAAAACATTACAAAAAACAGCCACAAGATAGAAGCAACCCAAGTGCCCATTCATAAATGAATTGATAAACAAAAATACACTATTTACACACAATGGAATATTATTCATCCTTTAAAAGGAAGGAAATCCTACCACATGCTACAACATGGAAGAAACTTGAAGCCATTATACTGAGTGAGATAATCTGGTAAGAAAAAAAAAAGCACTGTGTGACTCCACTTACAGGAGGTACCTAGAGTAATGAAATGCACAGAAACACAGAGTAGAAAGGTGGTTTCCAGGGAGAGGGTATCACGAGTTGTTGACGGTGTACACTACTAGGTTTACAAGATGAAGAGAGCCCTGGGGGTGGATTGCACAGTATGCGTGTACTTAACACCTCGGAACTGTAAGGCTTCTGAAAAACGGTTAAGATAGCAAATTTTATCTTTAGGTATATTTTACCACACCTTAAAAACAAGCCCACTGACCAGTATCCATACTTGATTGGTGTGACGACGGTATGAAAATGTTTCCCTTGGTGTGCAGAAGGTATTCTCCTCCCCCAACCCTGAGCACAGGCGGCCTTTTGAGCTTCAAAGGGGAAGGAGAAGGCTCGGGGGAGGAGAAGGCTCGGGGAAGAGACAGACGTGCTTAGAAATGAGCCGGAACCTCCTGGAGACCTGGGGGTCTCTTGGGGCACGCCACTTACCTTGTGATCAAATCCGGGTATTGAGTGTCCTTGAAAATGCTTTCCAGCTCCTGCCGTTGGTCTGGCCTGAACTTCACGCGACGGATTCGTGGCTGCAGGTTCTCCTGCTCCGGAGCCGTGGAAGCTGCCATGTGGGCCGCCTCAGCCAGCTGCTGCCCGGGCTCCTGGTCGCCACCTCCGCCCTCGTGGTTCCTGTCGACTTCGTGGTTCCCGTGGGCATTGTGGTCCATGTCGCCTTCGTGGCCGATGTTGCCTTTCTGGTCGTTGTCCCCTTCATGGTCGCCCTTGTGGTTGATGTCACCTTCACAGTCGATGTCATCCATGAGGATCAGATCTCCTTCCTCAACGTGGCCTTCTTCTGTGGTTTCTGGTGCTGCACCTTGCACAGATCCAGAATTTATTTCCACTTCGTAGGAAATGTCCCATAGGCTGTACAAGCTGGGGTCGTAGTAGCCGACCACAGGCGGAGGATCCATGGCTACAGAGCTGCCGAAGTCTAGCGCCTCCCCGAAACGTGCAGGCTGGGAATGGAGGCTGATCCTCTTTTTGGCGCCTGGTACGGGTTAAGACCCGTCTGAGGTAAGTTCAATGCCTACGGGCTCCACTTTAGACGATTTCTATTGGCTTTCTCTCCCTTTCCCCCGCCCCTGCCCGCCCCCTGCCCGCCCCCACCCCTGCCCCCTCCCACCCCTGCCCCGCCCTCACCCCTCCTCTCCTCCCCCCCCCCGCCCCCGCCCCTCCCCCACCCCTACCTCCCCCCGCCCTCCCCCCCCCCCTCGTTGTGAGTGGGAGTTGCCTAGGCGGGAAAGCAGCTGGGGTGTGGCCATAAGATAGGGGTGCTACGGTCCTGGCTAGTATAGCTCAGTGGATTGAGCACAGGCCTGTGAACCAGAGGATCGTGGTTCGATTCCCAGTCAGGGTACATGCCTGGGTTGCAGGCAAGTTCCCTGCAGGCCAACTCCCAGCAGGGGATGCACGAAAGGCCACCATACATTGATGTTTCTCTACCTCTCTCCTTCCCCTCTAAAGATAAATAAATAAATAAAATCTTTTAAAAGACATTTAAAAATAAAACAAAATATGCAGAATCTTTTTTAAAAAAGAAAAAGATAGGGGTACTATGCAGGGGGGTCAGGGGAGCTGAGAGTGGGGGGAACCGTGCTGGTAGTGGCCATGGGTGGCAGAATCGGGGTTCTAATTTAAAGCTCCATTTACTACTCCCCACTTTAGCAGTGTGTCTACCCTGAGGGAAGGGGCCATGCTAAACTGAGCAAGCCGATTTGGGGGCGGCGGGGGGGGGGGGGCAAGGGCCAACAGTGGAGGAAAAGTGGGGGAGGGGTGCGAGATCTCACATAACCACAGGGGCCCTTGTGGAAAAGATTGGCTATTGTGTCATGGTCCAACCTTTGGTCCCCTGCAGGCCACGGGCTAGTAATTAAGCTCAAGTGATTACCTATGGGGCCTTCTCGCTCTGAGTTTCTGCAAGGACCCCGAGGGCAGAGCAGCCTGTGCTTACCTGGATGCCAAGGGGCTGGACCTTGGCTGTGCATTTGCACAGTATTCTGGATCAGATGTGCTCTGCAAGAAACCCAATGCACCCCTGGAGAAAGTTCAAGGACCCCAGAATTTTAGTCAAGCATCCATGTCAGTGTGCAAGTGTAGAGCCCAGCCCAGTGCTTAGTGTGCCCAAGAACGCTTGCATTGCACAGGCTCTGGACACCACAATGGAGTGTGCGTCCTCTTCTTCGTGCCTCTCCAAACTCTGGTTGCACGTCCTCCGTGCAAGCTCAGGGTTCCCTGGCCTGGGCTCTGGCTGGGATGCCAGGTGAATTTCCACCTGTTGCCCCTGCTGCCTCCTCCTTTCCCCCTCCCTCACTTATTCTAGAAGTATCATCCTGTTCACTTGCTGAGGAAAAACAAATGAAATTGGCCCTGGCTGGTGTGACTTAGTCGGGTGGAGTGACATCCTGTGCAGCAGAAATTAGAGGGTTTGATTCGTGGTCAGGACATGCCCAGGTTTTGGGTTTGATCCGGGTGAGGGTGCATTCAAGAGGCAACCGATTGATGTTTCTCTCATACCTTGGATGTCTGTTTCTCTTTCTCTCTCTCTCTCTCTCTCTCTCTCCCATTATCCCTTCCTCTCTCTCTAAAATCAACACACATATATTTAAAAAATTAACAAGCACTATATTCATTTCCAAAAAGGAAGTGATACAGGCCTCACTGGGGGCTCCATGGTTCTCCCTTCAAGATGTGCTTTGTAGATTCTCCACGGGTGTTATTATCCGGGACATTGCCAATTGCTTCTAAGAATGGGCCCTATGCTTGGTATCATATGTGATTTATCCTATGTCTACTGTCGCAAACACCACTGCGTTCAGCATCATTTTATGAAAGAAGCTAAACCTTTTTGTGGGCCTTTAGATGTATGGGATTTGGGAACATCTCCGACTGTGCATCTCAGATAAGTGCCCCCCGCCCCACTTTGTTTGTGGACAATGGCTAAGGAATCAGCTAGAAGAAGATGACTGACAGAATCTGTGTGTGTGTGTGTGTGTGTGTGTCCTCAGGGTAAGATCCCTCTGTGCATCTGTGTGTGTCGTGTGTGTATGCTTTTGTCACTGCCGTTAGATCCTTGTTTCCTGGACTGAGCTCTATACAGGAGTGTAGTGTGGGACACAGGGCCAGAACAATGCTTGAAAGGGGCATGAAAGTTTCCCCGATTCACAGTCAGTATGGCACGGGGTACTGTTGTGAGGATTGGTGTAGCATTCCTCTTTTCAGAGGCTAAAAACTTTGGTGGCGGTAAGACTGTTTGTGACTCACAGACAGACAGACATTCTTCAGGCCTGAAGACTGATCACAAAGGTAGTGTGTCTCCAGGGGTAAAGGAACTCCCATAGCCCTCCTCCGGCCTTCAGTCTGGTCATTCCAAACAAGCAGTCATTGCTTTTCCTACTCGGCGTCTGTAATCCACTAAACACAGAGAACTTTCTCTTCAGCTGGCTGTGCCCGGTGTCAGCTCTTGCACGTTTTCTCTCTGGGTGTAAACCTGTAAGGGCACTCAGCCACCCTTAGCCCTTCCTGACAAATACTGAGACCAGCATTATTGGTGTTTCATTTCTCATTCTCACTTTTGGACAATTTGTGAAGAGAGAGCAGAGCTATCCTTGCTGCGCTATATTAGAGTGTCCTCTTACTTCTTTTTGACTTTTTTCTTTATTTTGATTGGCTGCGAAACACTTAGGCCTGAGCTGGCACATAGTAGGAGTGAAATAAATGGTGGATATTATCAGCTACTGGTTTTCAGAAATCTGGTCCTGTCCCCTCCCACCCTGTTTTATTTATTCACTTTTCTTTTTCATTTCACCCCTCCCTACCCCCTCCACTTTGGCAACCATCAGCTTGTTCTCTATACCTATGGGTCTGTTTCTGGTTTGTTTTGCTTATTCGTTTGTTTTGTTTTGCTCTTAGGTTCCACATATAAGTGAAATCACACAGTATTTGTTTTTCTCTGTCTGACTTATTTCACTCAGCATAATATACCCTCTAGGTCCATCCGTGTTGTCGTGAATGGCAAGATTTCATTCGTTTTCATCCACCCGTCTCTCAGTGGACACCTGGGTAGCTTCTGTATCTTGCCTATTGTAAATGATGCTGTAATGAACGTATGGGTGCATACATCTTTTTGAATTAGTGTTTTTGATTTCTTTGGACATGTGCCCAGAAGTGGAGTTGCTGGGCCACATGGTAGTCTATTTTCAATTTTTTTCATGACCCTCCATACTGTTTTCCTTAGTGGCTGTGCTAATTTACAATCCCACCAAAGTGCGCAAGGGTCCCCGTTTCTCTATATCCTCGACAACACTTGCTTTTTGTTGACTTTTTGATCATAGCCATCCTGACAGCTGTGAAGTGACACCTCCTTGTGGTTTCGATTTGCGTTTCCCTGATGACTAGTGGTGTTGAGCACCTTTTCATATGCCTCATATGTTGGCCAGCTCTAGGTCCTCTCTGGAGAAATGTCTATTCACACCCTCTGCCCATTTGTTAATTGGATCGTTGGATTTGGGGCTGTTAGTTTGAATGCGTTCCTCATATATTTGGGGTATCGACCCCTTATTGAATGTATCATTTGAGAATATTTTTTTTCCCACTCAGTAAGTTGTCTTTTCGTTTTGCTGATGGTTCCCTGTGGCTGTGCAAAAACTTCTTACTTTGATGTTGGCCGCTCCACTTTGAAAGCAATGCCAAGGGGTGGCAATCCCACAGCCTCTCTCTGACTTTAACCATGGCTCTTGGAGATTGTGCAGGCCTCCCCCTTCTCTTGGTTAGGTCCTCAGTGATGAGTTTTCAGTCTCGGATCCGTCACTGAGTGTGAGACATACCAGGGTTTGTCTCCTGGTCTGCCTTAAGAATAGCTAGGACATCTGCGACACCCAGGGGGTATGCTCCACTGTTATCTAAACAAGCAGTCACTCACACAACCTGGCTGTGTGTTGCCCTGCCCCTGTACCGGCCATGCCAGTATTTATTTAAACTCCTAACGGTAAATTAAATTTTTATTTTTTAATTCAAATGTGGCCCCACTCTAAGCAAAAGTATCCGGTAATCATGGTCTGATGAGATGGATTTATGAGCGCAAGAGCCCCGGGGCCAGACTTCTGGCATTGGATTCTTCCCTTTGCTTGCCACTTCTTACCTGGGTCACCTGGTGAGCTACTGCTTCTCATGCTGCCTGACTTTAATCACCTTTAAAATGGGGACAGCAATTGTAACTACCAATTGCAATGGGGTGCTGTGAGGATTAATTGAGGTGGTGACAAAACTTCAGGATGACCGTACACCATGCAGTCTCACGTTTCCTCCTTCGGTCAGAATTCATACTTTTTTATTCAGGAGAGCCCAAGAGAGGAGACAGAGATTGTCCTCTGGCTGTGTGCCATGCACACGGGATATTTTCTTTTGGCAATAATACTTGCCTTATGTCTTTCTGTACCAGTATGTGCTTGAGTCAATAAGCCTGTGTTGGCTTCTTTGTGTATGAGCCCTGTGCCAGGAAGTGTGTCAGAGCTGGCAGTGGGGTTCTCTGAAGGATGTTAAAGGTGACAAAATACACTTGAACATGTGATTGTCATGTCTGAGCTGGGAAAGGAGCAATACTAACACTCTAGGTCTGGGGGTGGGGTGGGGAAGGGAGCAAGGCCTGGAGATGGCCTAGATGGAGCCTCCTCTGGTGTTACCTTTGAAGAGGCAGGATCCTCTTTCTAGAAATGTTTGTGTCCCCTCGTCCCCTCCACATAAAGGAAGGAGTGAAGGGAACTTGGAAAGTACCAGGTGAATGCCCATCTCCCACTTCTCCGTAAAGCCCTGTGAGTAGTCTTTTAGGAAGAATCCCTTGGAGTCCTCTGCTGTGCCTGAGCTGACACCCTGAATGAGCCTCAGGCCTGCCTTGAAACACACCATTCTCTACCTAGGGACTCACGCTGCCTTGTTTGGTGTACATATGTGGTCCCAGTGGACAGGGCATGGGGGTGGGGGATGGGGGATGGGGAGGTGGCTGGGGAGGCTGAGGTGATGGGGGATATGTTGGGTCTGCTCCATTTCAATGGCATTTTCTTGGTTGACTTCCACCACATTTAACAAGCCCACGCAACACACAGAGCAAGTGCAGAGAATTCACAACTTTATTGAAACTACAAAGAATGTGCCCTCCATTAGAGGGTCAGTGGCTTACTACTTTTATTTAATACACAAAACAGATATTTGGTGAACTGTTAGAAAATGGTAGCCATAAAAGTATCATTCACCGATAAAACACAAATATATACCAGACCCAGACCAGTGGGAATGGGCCACCAAGGAAAGGTGGGAAAAACAAGGGCGGCGGCGGAGGAGGTAAGAACAGAGGAGGAAAGGGTAGCATAGGTGGCTGCAGAAGCCCCAGCCCCAGTGGATGAGGATTCCATATCCAAGCCGGCTGCTGACAGACTATCCAAACATGCTGCAGATTAAGGATGGCACTGTGGGGTCCACCCGTATTAATGCCGGCAGGGTTACCCTGGGCCAAGGAGTGCACACTTCTCTGCCTTAACGCCCTCTGATGTCTTCTCCTATTCTTAAACCAAACCTTAAATCAGAGAGAAAAAAGGATTAGTTTAGGACATTAAGCATTTAATGTCATACCTGAAGAAAACACAGTAAGCAACTCTCCATGCCCTTAAGATTTTGAACTGCATCTGAAGGAGCTATTTCCTGCTAGCTGAAGCACCTTAGGAATGATCCCACCCACAGTATGCACTAACTATGTACCAGGTCATGACTTGCCTTATTGCTTTCTCTCTGCTCCACCTTAACTTTTATTTGTTTCCCCTGTTAGATGTAGGTGGAACTGAGGAATGGCCCTCTGTACCTGCTGTTATTGTTTTGCTTTGTATTTCTGTGACCTGTGGGGAAGCAGGCCATGGTAAAAAGTGCCTTTTAAAATCCTGCTGAGGGAACAGCCTCCATTTTCAAAAGGCCCCACTTCAGTGTTCTGTGAAGAATCCATAGGGGTACATGGGATGTTTAGACAAAACTTTCAGTTAAGGATGCCTAAAGGGTTGTTCATCATCTAAACCTCCTAATGGTAAACATAGTATTGTGAGGGAGGCTTGGTTATAGGGGGCACAGGGACTTGTGACTTCTGTTGCTGGGACATGAGTAAAGCTGAAGCCCTGGACAATACCTTAATATTTTAGAATATTGACGTAATCAATGCTTAGACAGACTTGGCCCAAATTTCATTTTTATAAAAAAGATTTTATTTATTTATTTTTAGAGAGGGGAAGGGAGAGACAAAGAGACGGAGAAAAACATCAATGTGTGGTTGCCTCCCATGCAGCTCCTACTGGGGACCTGGCCCACAACCCAGGCATATGCCCTGACTGGGGATCTAACCAGTGACCCTTTGGTTTGCAGGCTGGCACTCAATCTACTGAGCCACACCAAGCAGGGCAAAAAATTCCTTAATGTGATGAGAGAAACAGGCACACAAGTCCAGGAGGCACAGAGAGTCCCAAACTAGATGAACCCAAAGAAGCCCACTCTAAGACACATCATAATGAAAATGGAAATATTTAAAGACAAAGAGAGAATCTTAAAGGCAGCAAGGGAGACACAGAAAGTAACACACAAGGGAGCCCCGTTAGGCCTACCAGCTGGTTTCTCAACAGAAACACTCCAAGCCAGAAGGGAACACCAAGAAACCTTTCAATTAATGAAAAGAAAATGCCTGCAACCAAGGCTACTCTACCCAGCAGGGCTCTCATTTAAAATAGATGGCAAAATAAGGAGTTTCTGAGACTAAAGAAGGCTAAAATACACCTGCACCAAAGCAGCATTGTAAGACATGCTGAAGGCATTGCTTTAAGAAGATGAAGAAGAAGAATGAAAGAGAGAGGAACACAGAGGGGAAAATGGCAATGAATAAGTACCTATCAATAATAACCTTAGACTTCCAGCCAAGATGGAGGCATAGGTGGAAACACTGTGCCTCCTTGCACAACCAAGTTTAAAGACAATAAAGTTTTAGTAACAAAAACGCAACAAAAACACAGAAAATTGAATGGTACAGAAGTCCAACAACAACGAACCATTGAGCCAGACCAGTAAGAGAGGCAGAGCCAGCAGCTGGCGCAGCGGGGTCGGGCAGGAAAGATCAGCTGGACGGACCCAGGCAGTGGTTGGCAGATCCAAGGTGAGGGGTGGCAATGAGCAGACCCAGTGAGGGCACAAGGCAGCTGGCTCTCCGCGGTCACACATTCGCACACAGATAAACCAGGCAAAGGAGGGAGCAGTGAGACAGACCACACAGGCCCCAGCGGCTTGCGGGAAGCAGCAGAGGGAACCGCCATTGCCCCTCTCTGACCCTGCCCCCACATACAGCGTCACAACCCAGTGACCTGGGTTGCCCTGCCCTGATGAACACCTAAGGCTCTGCCCCTCATACATAATAGGCGGGAACAGACCAAAACATTATGTCTCAAGAACAACTCAAAGCCCCAGAGCCAATAATTAATTCTAAGGACCAAGAGATAGCAAACCTATCAGATACACAGTTCAAAATACTGCTGATCAGGATGCTCACAGAACTGGTTGATTTTAGTCACAAATTAGAGGAACATATGAAGGCTAAACTGATTGAAATGAAGGGAAATACACAGGAAACCAATGGTGATGGAAAGGAAACAGGGACTCAAACCAAGGGAGTGGACCAGAAGTAAGAAAGAAATGACCAAACAGAAAAGAATGAAGAAACAATAATTCAAAAAAAAATGAGGAGAGGCTTAGGAACCTCCGGGATATCTTTAAACATTCCAACATCCGAATTATAGGCATACCAGAAGGGGAAGAGGAACAGCCATGAGTGGAAAACTTATTTGAACAAATAATAAAGGAGAATTTCCCCAATCTGGCAAAGGCCATAAACTTCCAGGAAACCCAGGAAGCTCAGAGAGTCCCAAAGAAGTTGGACCCAAGAAGGAACACACCAAGGCACATCATAATTACATTAGCCAAGATTCAAATGAAGGAGAGAATCCTAGAAGCAGCAAGAGATAAGGGGACAGTCACCTACAAAGGAGTTCCCATCAGACTGTCAGCGGATTTCTCAAAAGAGATCTTACAGGCAAGAAGGGGCTGGAAAGAAGTATTCCAAGTCATGAAATCCAAAGACCTACAGCCAAGATTGCTGTATCCAGCAAAGCTTTCATTTAGAATGGAAGGGCACATAACGTGCTTTTCAGATAAGGTCAAATTCAAGGAGTTCATCATCACCAAGCCCTTATTATATGAAATGTTGAAGGGACTTATCTAAGAAAAAGAAGATAAAAAATAAGAACAGTGACAGGACAGAAAACTCAGTTATTACAACCACACCTAAAACAAAAGCAAACTAAGAGGACAGCTAGATCAGGAGTGGAACCATAGAAATGAAGATCACATGGAGGGTTAGCAACAGGGGAGTGGGAGGAAGAGAAGGGGGGGAGAAGGCGCAGAGTATAAGTAGCATAGACGGTAGATAGAAAATGGGGGGAGGGCAAGGATAGTATGGGAAATATAGAATCTAAAGAACTTGTGACACATGGACATAAACTAAAGTGGGGAATGGTGGGGGAGGGAGTGTGCTGGGTCGAGGGGAGTGAAGGGGGGAAATAGGACAACTGTAATGACATAATCAATAAAATATATTTAAAAATAATAATAACCTTAAATGTAAATGGATTAAATGCTCCAATCAAAAGACATAGGTAGAATGGATAAGAAATCATGACCTGCATGTATACAAGAGACCCACCTTAGAACAAAAGCCCTACACAGACTGAAAGTGAGGGCTGGAAGAAAATATTCCAGCAAATGGAGAGGAGGAAAAAGCCAGGGTTGTAATACTTATATCAGACAAAATAGATTTCAAAACAAAGGCCATAAAAAAAGACACAGAAATGTAATGCTCAAGTGGAAAATTCATCAAGGAGACAAATGTAAACATATGTGCACCCAACATAGGAGAACCCAAATATATAAGGAAAATCTTGGAGGAATTCAAAAAAGACATAAACAGCAACACACATATAGTAGGGGATTTTATCACTCCACTGTGAACAATGGATAGATCTTCCAAAAAAATATCAACAAAGCTTTGTGGCACTGAATGATGCAATAGATCAAATAGCCTTAATTCATATATACAGAACCTTTAATCTCAAAGATAGACCACATGATAAGACACAAAACAAGCCTCAACAAATTCAAGAAAATCGAAATCATATGAAGCATTTTCTTGGGCCACAATGGCTTGAAACTAGAAACCAACCTCAAGGAAAAAAAAACAGTCAAATTCATGGAGACTGAATAACATGTCATTAAACAATGAATGGGGTAACAATATGATCGAGGAATTAATCAAAAAATTTCTGGAAACAAATGAAGATGAACACACAACAGCCCAAAACCTATGGGACACAGCAAAGGCAGTCCTGAGAGGGAAGTTCATAACAATACAGGCCTACAAAAAAAAAAAACCCAGAAACATTTCAAACAAGCCTACAAGAACTGGAGGAACAACAAATAAAGCCCAGAGCAAGTACAAGGAAGCAAATAATCAAGATCAGAACAGAACTGACATAGAAACTAAAAGAACAATTAAAAGATCAATAAATCTAGGAGCTGATTCTTTGAAAAGATAAACAAAATTAACAAGCCTTTGCCCTGGCTGATGTGTCCCTGGCTGGTGTACCTCAATGGATTGGGCACCAGCCTGCAAACCAAAGGATCACTGATTTGATTACCAGTGAGGGCACATGCCTAGGTTGCAGGCTAGGTCATGTGTCCAGTAGGGAGTGTGTGAGAGGCAACCACACATTGATGTTTCTCTTCCTCTCTTTCTCTCTCCCTTCCCTTCGGTCTAAAATAAATAAATGAAATCTTAAAAAAAAGAGTAACTTAAAAAAAATCAACAACCCTGTAACCAGACTCATCAAGAAAAAAAGTGAGAGAAGCCAATTAAATAAAATCAGAAATGAAGAGAAATTACAACCGACACCACAGAAATACAAAGGGTTGTAAGAAATTACTATGAACAAGTAATTTCTTGGCATATTACTGTATGCCAAGAAATTTGAAAACCTGAGTGAAATGGATAAAATCCTAGAAACATAATCTTCCAAAACTGAATCAGGAAGAAGCAGAAAGCCTGAACAGACCAATAACAGGTAGTGAAATTGAGGCAGTAATCAAAAAACTCCCATCACACAAAAGCCCTTGACTAGATGGTTTCACAGGAGAATTCTACAAAGCCTTTAAGGAAGAGCTAACCCCATCCATCAGAGACTATTTCAAAAACTCTAAGAAGAGGGAAGACTCCAAAACTCTTCTTATGCGGCCAGCACTATCCTAATCCCAAAACCAGATAAAAATACAACAAAGAAAAAAACTACAAGTCAATATCACTGATGAACATAGATGCTAAAATCCTCAGCAAAATATTGGCAAACCACATCCAGCAATACATCAAAAAGATCATACACCATGATTAAGTGGGGTTCATCCAGGGATGCAAGGATGGTACAATATTTGCAAATCAAAAAATGTAATACATAAACAAACAAAGACAAGAATCACATGATCATACCAATAGATGCTGAAAAAGCATGTGATAAAGTACAGCGCCTATTTATGATAAAAAGCACTCAGCAAAGTAGGAGTAAAAGGAGCACACCTCAACATAATAAAGGCCATACATGAGAAATGTACAGTCAATATCACACTCAACATGCAAAAACTAAAAGCTTTGTCACCAAAACTGAATTGTTTCTTTTCCTGTGAGCTGCATTTGCCCTAAGTTAGCAGAGCCCCGGTCCTCTCAAGCCCTGGTCAGCCATGACTGTGATCCCTGCCCTTGGCACTCAGTGGCCTGCCTGGTTGGGCTGCTTTGCAGGCAGCTCCCCAGCAGAAGGTCTGCAGCCAGATTCTGTCAGTGCACTCACACGCACTGTCGGCAGCAAAGCTAATAGGCCCATCTGATATTTCCTCCTTTACGTTTCTTCTCCATCTCACCCCAAATTATTCTTTGATGCAACTCAGGTTTATGTATGGTCTCAGAGAATCACCTCTTGATCCACTGACCTTCATACGTCAGCCATCACTGACTGAGGAAATGGAAAAGTANGAGCTACTGCTTCTCATGCTGCCTGACTTTAATCACCTTTAAAATGGGGACAGCAATTGTAACTACCAATTGCAATGGGGTGCTGTGAGGATTAATTGAGGTGGTGACAAAACTTCAGGATGACCGTACACCATGCAGTCTCACGTTTCCTCCTTCGGTCAGAATTCATACTTTTTTATTCAGGAGAGCCCAAGAGAGGAGACAGAGATTGTCCTCTGGCTGTGTGCCATGCACACGGGATATTTTCTTTTGGCAATAATACTTGCCTTATGTCTTTCTGTACCAGTATGTGCTTGAGTCAATAAGCCTGTGTTGGCTTCTTTGTGTATGAGCCCTGTGCCAGGAAGTGTGTCAGAGCTGGCAGTGGGGTTCTCTGAAGGATGTTAAAGGTGACAAAATACACTTGAACATGTGATTGTCATGTCTGAGCTGGGAAAGGAGCAATACTAACACTCTAGGTCTGGGGGTGGGGTGGGGAAGGGAGCAAGGCCTGGAGATGGCCTAGATGGAGCCTCCTCTGGTGTTACCTTTGAAGAGGCAGGATCCTCTTTCTAGAAATGTTTGTGTCCCCTCGTCCCCTCCACATAAAGGAAGGAGTGAAGGGAACTTGGAAAGTACCAGGTGAATGCCCATCTCCCACTTCTCCGTAAAGCCCTGTGAGTAGTCTTTTAGGAAGAATCCCTTGGAGTCCTCTGCTGTGCCTGAGCTGACACCCTGAATGAGCCTCAGGCCTGCCTTGAAACACACCATTCTCTACCTAGGGACTCACGCTGCCTTGTTTGGTGTACATATGTGGTCCCAGTGGACAGGGCATGGGGGTGGGGGATGGGGGATGGGGAGGTGGCTGGGGAGGCTGAGGTGATGGGGGATATGTTGGGTCTGCTCCATTTCAATGGCATTTTCTTGGTTGACTTCCACCACATTTAACAAGCCCACGCAACACACAGAGCAAGTGCAGAGAATTCACAACTTTATTGAAACTACAAAGAATGTGCCCTCCATTAGAGGGTCAGTGGCTTACTACTTTTATTTAATACACAAAACAGATATTTGGTGAACTGTTAGAAAATGGTAGCCATAAAAGTATCATTCACCGATAAAACACAAATATATACCAGACCCAGACCAGTGGGAATGGGCCACCAAGGAAAGGTGGGAAAAACAAGGGCGGCGGCGGAGGAGGTAAGAACAGAGGAGGAAAGGGTAGCATAGGTGGCTGCAGAAGCCCCAGCATTAGTGGAGGGGGCTCACCCTTCATTGTTCTGTAACTAATTGTTACTACCTTTGTTGTAGCATTCCTCTTTTCAGAGGCTGTTTGTTGAAGTATGGCTGCTCATGACTCACAGATTTTTGCAGGCTTGCAGAATAATTACAAAGGTAGTATGTCTCTAGGGATAAAAAAATATCTCCTATAGACCACCTCTGGCCTTCAGTCTGGTCATTCCAAACAAGCAGACATTGGTTTTCCTACTTGGCATGTGTAATCCACTAAACACAGGGAACTTTCTGTTCAGCTGGCTGTGCCCAATGTCAGCTCTTGCAAGTTTTCTCTCTGGCTGTAAACCTGTAGGACACTCAGCCACCCTTAGCCCTTCCTGACAAATACTGAGACCAGCATTATTGGTGTTTCACTTCTTATTCTCACTTTTGGACAATTTGTGAAAAGAGAGCAGAGATATATTAGAGAGCTGAGATGTAGTAGATTGTCCTCCTATTTTTCTTTACTTTGATTGGCTGTGAAACACTTAGGCCTGAGCAGGCACATAGTAGGAGTGAAGTACATGGTGGGTAGTAGTAGCTACTTTGTAAACATTTCTGCAACGTCTCTGGAGCTAGTATGAGCTGTGTCTCATACCTTCAAGAAATCGGTTTTCATGATCCAGTATAGCCCCTTCCCCCACTGAAAGATAGATGCTCCACCAAGTCAGGACCAAATTGCATCTTGGGGGTGGAAGTTATGCTCTCAAGCATGCGCCCTACGAGAGCCCTTCTTGCAAGTAGACAGTCCCTTTTGCAGTCCAACCCCCCACCGCATGCGCACCAACCCCCTACCGCATGCGCATGTCAGCACGCGCACCCCTCCCCCTGCACTGGGTGGTGAAGTGTTGTTACTAAACACTAGAAGAAGCTTGAAGGAGCTAGGTTGCGTGATAGTATGTCCAGCAGCCACCGCCTCATGGACAGCACTCAGAGCATGAAGCCCCAGGACCAGCCGAGCCAGGGTGCTGCTAGCTTCTTCAGCCTAGGAGTGGATGAGAATGGTGGAGAACTGCATGGTTCGTGCTGGTCAGGACGTGAAGTTTAGCCAAGTCTAACAAACTAATGTTTTCTGGGAGAGGGGAGTGGACCGGACACCCCTAGGATGCAGCCATTTTCCTTATCCTTCCCATGGCCTAGGCTATATAACACCCTGATCATTCTTCTTTGGTTTCTTCCTTTGCAGATGTGAAGCCTGTGGGGATCTCGCTGTTCGGAGATGGAGAAGAGGAAAAGGATATGCAGCTAGAACCTGAGCACCGAGCAGCATCAGCAGAAGGAAAAGTGATAGGAGCTGAAGAAAAAGCGAAAGAAGGCGGCAACGGTGGCCCGGGTGGCTCAGGTGCGGCCGACACCATTAAGGTTGAAAACCAGGAGGCCAGCGGCCATAGTGGCCGAAAACCAGGAGAGCGGGGACGGGAGGTCCAGCATCCACGGCCACGGAACAGGCAGCAGGTGGCCCAGCGTGCCATGTTCACCGAGGTACAGCTGCAAGAGTTGGAGTGCATTTTCCAATGCAACGCCCACCCTGACTTGGTGATGAGGTAAGCAGATTCCCGGGGTTTGGCACCCTTTCCAGCCAGCATGTGGCGATGGGCCACAGCGGCTTTTGGGACCCTTTCACAGGTCCTTCTTTCCCCCTGAACTAAAGGCAAACTGAGGACTGGAGGCTGTGAGGAGGAGTGGTGGCCGCTCTCCTGCACTTGAGGTGGGGAGGGAGAGGGGTGTTATGCCTTTTGGGACTCAAGGTAAAAAAGTCATGGTGTATTTAAATGAGTCAAACTGGGAATCAGGAAGGTACCTATTATTTTAAATAACTTTTTATTAGAACTAATTCCTAACTTAATTTTAAATGTTGACAAATCTGTTCACCATAGATCAATTGGGCTTTGGTTTTTATATTTTTAAGTGCTTCATTTGAAAATTATTTATCTTGAGTAGTGATTTTTCTGCATCTCCTTAAACGTGGCTCTTCAGGAGATAGCCTCTAAAGCATGACTCAAGGTACATACTATAGAATAGCAGGGGTGGTGGATGGTGATTAAAATTTTAAAAAATAAGCACAAAGAATGAAGGGCAGAGAGTTTGTGTTGTCCTTTACCATCTACTAGCAATGTATTCCAACCTGTGCATCACTCTTACATAGATAGATAGAAAAGCCAAGCCTTTTAAAGGTGTAATTTAATCCATAAAATGGGTGAGAGCAATGGTTGAAAGCTGGTGAAGATATTTCCTCAGAGAGTAAGTCATTTTG
Source organism: Sturnira hondurensis (assembly GCF_014824575.4). Classification (NCBI taxonomy): domain Eukaryota; kingdom Metazoa; phylum Chordata; class Mammalia; order Chiroptera; family Phyllostomidae; genus Sturnira; species Sturnira hondurensis. Next base: position 89,872 of record NW_028092578.1, on the reverse strand, counting down.
GAGTTGATAACACTAGCAGAAACAATAGTTAGAATTTCATGTGTTCTTTGGAACTGTGTCCCCATGAGACTTGTATTTTTAAAAATGCTTTGTCAATTTAATTTGACTGTAAATCTTGAAATAGTGTGAAGTTTTCCTACCAAAGCAATTGATACATAAAATAAATCAGTAACATTTCCCTGAACACAATTTAAATAAGAATGAAATAACATTCACATCTCTGGATACTAAACATTTGTGATTTTCCTCTCTCAGACAGGACATTGCGGCCCGAATGAATGTGCCTGAGGCCAGAGTGCAGGTCAGTAAACCTGAAAAAAGCCATTGGGCTGGGCAGCCATTCTCAAACCTGCTTGGGGACTTACACATCTTTGTCCAAGACAGTCTCAAGTTTGTGTTTTTATTGCCTTTTCCATCCAAGTTTGGTGTCTGAGTTATTAAGAAATAAACTCTAGCTTTTGGAAATTCCCTATTATCAGAGGGAACATGGTTTCCAATTGAAAAAGAATTTCTATAAGCTATAGCTATGTTTACTTATATGTGTATATTACATACACACACAGTTCAACTGCTAATACTGGTATACTTGAAATTAAACTTCCATGTGAGGTCACATTGTGTTTAAGTATCAAGTGGAAATTATTGATATTGATGAGCCAAGGAGTGCAATTATACAAAAATATGGGCATTTTTTAAAATTTTAATGACTGGAACAAAAAGATCTAAACCCACAGCTTCTGGAAGAATAGTTTGTTCTTGTTACTGTTGTACCTCTCTTCAAATTTGACTTGGCCTACTGTGGAGCCTTGGGTTTCAGAGCACTGCCTCTGAAAATGTCCTTGTCGAAAACAGTTTTGTCCAAGGGGATATTCACAGAGTACCTTGTGGGTATGATGTGACTGTAGTTTTAAACTTTCACAAAATACTTGACCTTTTTCCTCTTGGCAGTTTTCTTCTTCCCCATGGGAGTTGTCACATTGGGGCAATAGTGGTCAATTCCAGCCACCAGAGCATGGCTTGTAGGGGTGGTTGGAGGTGTCATCATCAGCATTCCTCACAATGACTGCTTTCCATCTGGAGTACTTCTAGCCAGGATCCAGGTTTTATAAACTTGCCCGTTTTGACTTTAGCCACTTGGGGCTAAAGCAAAAAGGGGGATACTAAAGTATTTTAAAAAGAAGCATAAGTTCATTGTAGAAGAGGTAAATTTATAAATATTTAGGGACTTGGGTAGGGAATAATTCACACATTAGAACACAACAGATGAGCAACTAAAATCTGTTTAGTTAAGGTGAGACAAATGTTGGGGGGGTCAGTCCCCAAGTCCAAGTACCTGTTTCTCTTGTGGTTCTTTTTAAGGGTTTGGTAAAACGGTGTAGAGTGACAGCCCTAAATGCTAATTTTGTGGAATACTCAGGTACGTCAGCCTGCAAACGCTGCTAACATACTTGGTTGTGCATTATGGTGGGGTGCAACAGAGAAGCACAACTTTGGACATGTGTCTAAAACAGGAAATAAGCTAAAACAATTGCAGAGTTCCACCAACTTAAGAAAGGTATTAAGTGCTAGACAAGATTAATATAGGGTCAACTGTGTGCCCTGGGGATGCCACACACAGTGAAATTTCAGAAACTACCAAATGCTTTAGTGAATACTGTGGGGGCCCGCCAGGCCATAATGGGACCAAGGACAGAGTTCTCCACTGTGAGAATGGTGGATGAACTTGGTTTCTGGTCCCTGGAGCCGGCGGGTACCTTGACACTTTCCTAACCTTTTAGTTCCCAGCCTTGAAAGACACAACAAGGCTCTGGCGCAGGTGTCATGTTCCCAGATGGTTATGAGAACTTCTTGCCCTTGGTAGCTTAAGGGAGTGCTCGAACTTTGAAAAAACAACATTGTTTCTAGTTCCCTGCAGTCTTGCTTTAGGCTTTAACAGTTTGTATATAAGACAGCTATTGCTTGAATAAATTCGCCATATGCCAGCAGAGCTATGGTCCTCTCCATTATTTTTTAAGTCTCTCGCCTCACCTCGTGATCACGTCTGCTGCAGCGGGCTGCGGCAGAATACTGTTGAGGAATTTCTAATCCCTAAGAGATCTTTTCTTCCCTCTTGTGAAGAGACGGGTTGTGCAGGACTTGGTGGTAGTGCAAGGTGGCTCTTAGTTCAGGCTGGATGCTCACCTGGGGTTATTTGAAATACTTTTCCATTTCCTCAGTCAGTGATGGCTGACGTATGAAGGTCAACGGATCAAGAGGTGATTCTCTGAGACCATACATAAATCTGCGTTGCATCAAAGAATAATTTGGGGTGAGATGGAGAAGAAACGTAAAGGAGGAAATATCAGATGGGCCTATTAGCTTTGCTGCCGACAGTGCGTGTGAGTGCACTGACAGAATCTGGCTGCAGACCTTCTGCTGGGGAGCTGCCTGCAAAGCAGCCCAACCAGGCAGGCCACTGAGTGCCAAGGGCAGGGATCACAGTCATGGCTGACCAGGGCTTGAGAGGACCGGGGCTCTGCTAACTTGTGGGGCTCTGCTAAGCTTGAACATTCCTGCATGGAAACTATTCGCATGATTCAGAAGGCCTCATAGATGGGCAACTGCTTTTTGGCAGCCTCATCACAACAATGTACCCGCTCCTGCATCATGTCTTGTGCAGAGTTTTTTGGTGAAACATTAAATCACCCAGGTGACCCAGTCCTGTACAGCTCAGATTTGGCACTTTGTGACTTCTGGCTTTTCCGAAAACAAAAATCACTTTGAAGGGGAAGCGATTTCAGACCATTGGTGAGAATCAGGAAAATATAATGGGGCAGCTGACTGGGGAAACCTGCATGAGGTCCCAAGGTGCCTATGTTGAAGGCACCAGTGAGGCGTCATTGTCCCATGTACCATGTTTCTTGTATCTTGTATGTTCTTCAATAAATGTCTCTATTTTTTATGAAGAGCACGCTTTTTGTAAGATTTTATTTATGTTTAGAGAGGAGGAAGAGAAAGAGAAAGAGAGGGAGGGAAGTATCAATGTGTGGTTGCCTTTCATGTGACCCCTACTGGGGACCTGGCCCACAACCCAGGCATGTGCTTTGACTGGGAATCGACCCAGTGACCCTTTGGTTTGCAGCCCACACTCATTCTACTGAGCTACACCAGCCAGGGAGATGTCTCAATTTTTCATATTACTTGGCTGGATACCTTCTGGACAGGCCATTTATATATACATAAATGATCACCACAGTAAGTCTAGTTACAGTCACCATCTAGTTCCAGAAGTTTTTCTCACGGTGAGAACTTTTAAAATTCTCTTACAAGATGGCCACATAGGTAAGTGTGGGACACACTGCCTCCCACCACCACATCATAACTACAACTACAACTACAGAACAACCATCACTCAGAACCACCTGAAATCTGGCTGGATGTAGTTCCTACAAGTATGGAATTAAAGAAGCCACATTGAGACCAGTGGGAGGGGTGGAAGCGCAGAATGGCCGGTCCCACGCCCACATGTGGCAGATACAAATTGGGAGGGATATCGGCTTCAGAGGACCGCCTGAGGAACTAAGTGTCCAGGTCCCACACCAGGTCGCCTAGGCCAGGGCTTCAAAGCCAGGAAGAAAAGTCTCCATAACTTCTGGGTATAAAAAAGAAAAAAAAACATGCCCAGGCTGGTGTGGCTCAGTGGATTGAGCACGGGCCTGGGAAGCAAAGGGTCGCTGGTTTGATTCCCAGTCAGGGCACATGCCTGGGTTGCGGGCCAGGTCCCTGATGGGGGACGCATGGGAGGCAGCCACACATTGATGTTTCTCTTCTACTCTTTCTCCTTCCCTTCCCCTCTCTCTAAAAGTAAATAAATAAAATATTTTTAAAAACCCAGTGGGGATTGAAGCTGAGGGAGACAGGGATGTTCTGGAGTCCCAGGGAGTTCCTCTTAAAGGGACCCTACATCAACTTACCTGGGCTCACTCCCTCTGAGCTCCAGCATTGGAGCAGCAGTTTGAAAGGCACCAGAGACATATGGGGAAGAACTGAATTGTTCTACATTGGGACGAGAGCTAGGAGGCAGCTTTCTCTCAGATAGAAGTGTCGACAGAGGTCATTGTTCCTTTGATGAGCCCTCCCCCCACAAAGCCTGTAGCCAGGCACCATATCTGAGACTCCATCCTGAACCTGTCTCACAATGTTTGCCCTACCCTGGTCATTCCCTGAGGTCCCATCTCATCCAGCTTTCAGACGCAGCCAAGCAGTTTCCAGTGGCTTTTCCACAAGAATGGCCTCTCTTGGCTCATGCTCCAGATTTTCCTGAAACCTCTCAAACAAGCAGCAGCCAACCTCAGCACACTCTGTACCTCTCTGGGGCTAAGTGGCCCCAGCCCCAGCACTGATAGCACTCAGCCTTGGTTTGCAGCTTGGCTTCACCTGGGCACCTCCAAGCCCAGCACAAGTAGCAGCCACCTGCAGATTGCCCTGTAACTCATACCAGGTTGCCTCAAGCTGAACATAGGTGGCCGTTGACCTTGGCTTGTACCTCCTGGGAGGCTCCAGAACCAGTGCATCTGGTGGACAGCTTCAGACCACGTTGAAGCACCACCACTCAACCACCTCCACAGATGACACAATCAAGGAAGGGGCATACTCAGCAGACACCAGAGCCCCACATAAGCTAAGTCCTGCTCTGTGGGTGGGCTCCTATACAGCCAATCCTCCACAGTGGTTGATGGGCACAGCCAGTCCTTGCAGATTATCAGCCTCAGGGTAAATCCCTCCCATTGACCTGCAAACAACAATCAAGGCTCAACTACAAGGGGAGGGTGTACTCAGCCTGCATGACAGATGCTACCTTGAGTGCTCAGCTTGGGTCATAGGGGAGGTTGTGCCATTGGACCCTGCAGGATACATGCTACATTAGGCCACTCTACCAAGCCTGGGAGACATAGCACTGCTATCTAATTCGGAGAAACAACCACAGAGAGGCTGCCAAAATGAGGACACAAGGAAACACGGCCAAAATGAAAGGACGGAACAAAATGCCAGAAAAAGGACTAAACAAAATGGAGGCGAGCAGTCTAGTAGATGTAGAGTTGTAAACACAGCTTATAGAATGCTCAATCAACTAAGTGAGATCCTCAACAGCATAAAAAAAGGACCAGTCAGAAATGACAGACACAATAACTGAAATGAAGAGTAATTTGCAGGGGTGTACAACCTGCGGCCCATAGGCTGCACGCATCCCAGGATGGCTATGAATACGCACCAACACAAAACGGTAAATTGACTTAAAACTTTATGACATTTCTTTGTGATGACGTGTTGCAATGTATTTAATGTGTGGCCCAAGACAACTCTTCTTCTTCCAGTGTGGCCCAGAGATGCCAAAAAGTCGGACAGCTCTGAATGTTACAGGAAATCAACAGTAGAGTAGATGAAGCTGAGAATCAAATCAGCAATTTGGGTTGTAAGGAAGCAAAAAACACCCAATTGGCACAACAGAAAAGAAAAAAAGACACCCCCCACCCAAATGAATATAGTGTAAGGATCTTTTAGAACAACCAACATTCACAGCAGGGGGTACCAGAAGAAGAGAGAGCGCAAGGAATTGAAAACCTATTTGAAAAAAGTGTGACAAGATGGGGACAGAGTAGCATGGAGGGAACCCAGCTCCCATACACGTGGTAGAAAATCCAGGCGGATCTACTGAGGAACAGCATAATCAACCAACAATTCCCCAGCATTTATGAAAATAAGAGACCAGAGAGTGTGACGTAGGGGCCAGAGAGCTGTAGGTCAGTGAGGACTCCACAAGGCAAGTGAGGACAAAGGCGGCTGCACCCCTGGCCTGATACTTGAGTGCAGACAATAAGAGGCAGCAGGCAATGGGAAGCAGCGGGGATCTTGGCTGGGGCTTGATGGTGTGGGTGCTGCCACCGTGGCCGGGAGGCAGAGGCCCTGGTCTGAGGCCAGTGCCGGGGTGCCTGCTGGGGAGGGAACTCTGGAAGCCCGGCACCCAGCAGGTCTACAACAGACTCTGTGGGAGCCATGAGCCTGCTACAGGGTCTGTGGGAGAGAACTGACTCCTTCCCTCCCCGTCTAGGCAAGGCTGGGCAATACCGGGCAGAGACCTGTCTGCTCAAGTTTACATAAAGGGTAACCAGGGCAGAGGGCCGTGTTCAACTGCAGACTCTGTGGTCACCAGCCCACCAGCCCGGGGGAATTGAGAAGGACACTGTTGTTGCCGGTCTTTTGGGGATTTGGCTGGGCTGAGAGGCAGGTTTTGTGGAGAACTCTTTATTGGAAAGTGAACTGAGGTGTTCTGGGACAGCAACTTGCCTCATGGCCCAACCAGCCCAGCAGCCATCCAGGGGAGGGGCGGGAGCTCTTGTGTCCCGCCACAGGACTGGGAAGGACAGTGCCAGATACCACGGGACCCAGGCAGCCTGCTGGGGGTGCGGGCGCCCACATCCCAATCCAGCAGCCTGCCTTGCGTGCGTGCGCAAGCGTGCGTGCCAGCATCCCGGCCCACAGAGAGGTCCTGCTGTAACCAGAAAAACTGGTTGGGACAGTTTGAAACCAACAAAGGAAGATTTTTTTTTAGCCACTTCTTTTCTAAGTAATCTTATATTTTTAAAATTTTATTGTTGCTCTATCTTTTAATACTTTGTCCCTCATTTCTCTTTTTGTCTGATTTTAGTCCTTCTTCCTTTCTTCCCAAACTTTACACTTATTCCTCCTTTCTCCTGACTTTTGTGTGTGTGTGTGTGTGTGTGTGTTGGACTGTTTGTTTGTTTGTTGCTTACTTTCCTTTTACCCACAAGAGACACAAATAATTGGGAACTGTGAAAGGACCATAGTGGGACCTAAAGAGGGGGCATCTCAACAATAGTGACACAGAGACAAATTTCACTTTGCTATAGCAGAGAAGCCTCAAGTTGTTGCATAGGTGTATTATTATTTTTTCATTATTCTCACTTCTTTTTTATTTTAATAATATCTCTGTATTCCTCCTCCTTCTGTACAGGTTTCTTACTCCTGGATGGTTACATCGTACTATTTGACAGGTTTCCCCTGTTCTTTCCTCCACAGTGTATTGCTAATTTTCTATACTTCACGCCACTTGCTTTCCTTTGGCATACTACCCAAGCTCTGTAACCCCCATTCAGACAGATCACATAGAGTCTGTCATGTGAATGTTGCTCTAATATTATTGTAAATAATAGCTGTTCTGTACAATGGTAAATACTTCAGAACAGATCTCTCGGACCTTAGACCATCTTACAGGTTCCTGAATTCTATTACTGTAGTGATTAACTCTATTTGCTCACATGCTACACCTAGTTACTAACCTGTACTCTCACCTTACCTCAAAATCTGACCACCCGCAACCACACTGCTTTCTAGATACAACTCACAAGCCTTCCCTTCCCAACAAGAGACGTATCTTCCGCCCATTCTTTCTTAAAAGTGGCAAGCTGGGTCGAAGAGCATGGTTAACTCTATACATAGCCTAAAGATTGTCTATTTCTTCTCTACCAACTGTGACTGTAAACAACATAAAATACTCTTCTGCAATCATAAACCATTTTGCCTCCCCCTCCAACTGATCACACATGCACACACAAAAAGGAGTAGGTGGAAGCAAAGAACACCAAGATACCTGCAGGAGACTGCACCACTGAATCTCACAGGTATTCTACCACAGAAGTTCACACCATAAACCCAGGGAATCAGAACAGATCAATTTAAGAAGCCGAGGCCAACAAGAAGAGTATCACAAACAATGGGTAGACAAAGAAACAATCCCCAAATGAAGGAAAAGGAGGAAGTCTCAAAAAGAATGTTAGATGAAATGGAGGAAAGTCAACTATCAGATATTGAGTTCAAAGCACTGGTTATCAGGAAATTCAAAGAGCTTACAACGAGCTACCAGAAACTACAGGGGAGCTACAATGAACTCACCGCAAACTATATCAAGATGAAAGAGGAAATAGAAACCATCAGCAAAGGCCAAGAGGAAATGAAGAAAACAATTTCTGAACTGAAGAACACATGAGAAGGTATGAAAAGCAGAATCGATGAGGCAGAAGACCGCATCAGTGAGTTAGAGGATAGAGTAGAAAGAAACTCCCAGACAGAGCAACTAAAGGAAAAGAGGCTCAGAAAAAGTGAGGAGGGATTAAGAGAAATGCAAGACAATATGAAACATAATAATATCCGTATACTAGGGATACTGGAAGGAGTAGAAGAAGAAGAACAAGGGATAGAAAACCTATTTGAAAGAGGAATAACAGAAAATTTTCCTAATTTGATCAGGGAAAAAGTCACACAAATCCAGGAATCACAGAAAGTCCCAATCAGGTGGAACCCAAAGAGGCCCACTGCAAGACACATCATCATTAAAATGGCAAAACTCCAAGACAAAGAGAGAATCTTAAAGGCAGCAAGGGAGGAAAAGGAAGTAATATACAAGGGAGCCCCAATAAGGCTGGCTACTGACTTCTCAATGGAAACTCCAAGCAAGAAGAGAATAGCAAGAAATATTCCAAGTAATGAGAACCAGAGGCCTGCAACCAAGGCTATTTTACCCAGCAAGGCTCTCAATCAAGATAGAAGGCCACATGAACAGCTTCCAAGACAAAAGAAGCCTAAAAGAATATACCTCCACCAAGCAGCTCTACAAGAATTACTAAAAGGGCTGATTTAAGGAAAGGAAGGAAAAGAGAGAGATAGAGAGGAACACAGGTACATAAATGGCAATGAATAAGTACCTTTCAATAATAACCTTAAACGTAAATGGATTAAACACACCAATTAAAGGACAAAGAATAGCTGAATGGATAAGAAAGCATGACCCACACATATGCTGCCTACCAGAGACCCACCTCAGGTCAAAAGACCATCACAGAGTAAACGTGAAAGGCTGGAAACAAATTTTCCAAGCAAATGGACAAGAAAAAAAAAAACCGGCGTAGCAATTCTCATATCAGACAAAATAGACTTCAAAAAAAAAGGTCATAAAGAGAGACCCAGAAGGTCACTTCATAATACTCAAGGGAAGAATCCACCAAGAAGATATTAACATCATAAATATATATGCACCCAACACAGGAGCACCCAAATATATAAGAAAATCCTAGAGGACCTCAAGAGAGATATTGACAGCAACACAATTATAGTAGGGGATTTTCACACCCCACTGTCACAAATGGACAGATCTTCCAAACAAAATATCAACAAAGATATTGCAGCATCAAACAAAACCCTAGATGAAATGGACCCAACTGATATATATAGAGCCCTCCATCCTAAAGAAGATAAATACACATTCTTTTCAAATGCACATGGGACATTTTCTAAGATAGACCACATGACAGGACACAAAACAAGTCTCAACAAATTCAGGAAAATAGAAGTCATACCAAGCATTTTCTCTGATCACAAGGGACTGAAATTGGAAACCAACCCCAAAGGAAAAAACCCAAAATGCCCACAATCAAGGATACTGAATGGTATGCTATTAAACAATGAATGGGTCAAGACTGAAATTAGGGAAGAAATCAAAAAATTCTGGAAACAAATGAAAATGAACTCAGAACAACCCAAAACTTATGGGACACAGTGAAGGCAGTCCTGAGAGGGAAGTTCATAGCAATACAGGCTTACCTAAAGAAGACAGAAACATTTCAAACCAACAACCTAACCTGACGCCTGCAAGAACTCGAGGAACAACAACAAAGACAGCCCAGCGCAAGTAGAAGGAAGGAAAAAGCTGAGATCAGAGCAGAATTAAATGACATAGAGACTAAAAGCACAATTCTAAGGATCAATGAATCCAGGAGTTGGTTTTTTGAAAAGATAAACAAAATAGACAAACCTTTAAGTAGGCTCATCAAGAAAAGAAGAGAGAGGACCCAAATAAACACAATCAGAAATGAAAGAGGAGAGATTACTACTGATACCACAGAAATAGAAGGGACTGTAAGAAATTACTATGCAGAACTGTATGCCAAGAAATTTGAAAACCTAGGTGAAATGGACAAATTTCTAGAAAAATATCATCTTCCAAAACTCAACGAAAAAGAAACAGAAAACCTGAACAGGCCAGTAACAGCAGATAAAATTGAAGCAGGAATCAAAAAACTCCCATCACACAAAAGCCCTGGACCAGATGGTTTCACAGGAGAATTCTACAAAGCTTTTAAGGACGAGCTAACTCCTATTCTTCACAGACTAGTCCAAAAAATCCAAAAGGAGGGAAAACTCCCAAACTCTTTTTTTGAAACCGGCATCATCCTAATTCCAAAGCCAGATAGGGACACAACAAAGAAAGAAAACTTCAGGCCAATATCGCTGATGAACACAGACACTAAAACCCTCAATAAAATATTGGCAAATCCCATCCAACAATACATCAAAGAGATCATACACCATGACCAAGTGGGATTCATCTCAGGGATGTAAGGATGGTTCGATATTCACAACTCAGTAAATGTAATACATCACATAAACAAAAGCAAAGACAAAAATCACATGGTCATATCAATAGATGCAGAAAAAGCTTTTGATAAGGTACAACACCCATTTATGATAAAGGTACTCAGCAAAGTGGGAATAGAGGGAGCATTCCTCAATATAATAAAGGGCATATATGAAAGACCTAAAGCCAACATCATACTCAATGGGTCCATGGGTCAACATCATACTCAATGGGAAAAACTAAAAGCTTTTCCACTAAGATCAGGAACAAGATAGGGTTGTCCACTTTGACCACTTCTACTCAATACAGCATTGGAAGTTTTAGCCACAGCAATCGGACAAGAAAATGACATAAAAGGCATCCAAATTGGAAAAGAGGAAACAAAACTGGCATTGTTCACAGATGAAATGATAGTGTACCTGGAAAATCCTATAGCCTCTGCCAAAAATCTGCTTGAACTAATAAATGAATTTGGCAAAACAGCGGGTTACAAAGTCAATATCCAGAAATCAAAGGCATTTTGGTATACCAACAATGAAATAGCAGAAGCAGAAAACAAGAAAAATCCCATTCGATATAGCAAAAACAAAAATAAAATATCTGGGAATAAACCTAACCAAGGAGGTCAAAGACCTGTATGCAGAAAACTACACAACACTGAAGAAAGAAATCAAGGAAGACACAAACAAATGGAAACATATACCGTGTTCATGAATTGGAAGAATTAACTTCATCCAAATGTCCATACTACCCAAAGCCATTTACAGATTCAATGCAATACCTATTAAAGGACCAATGGCATTATTTCACAGACATAGAACAGACACTTCAAAAATTTACATGGAACCATAAAAGACCCCGAATAGCAGCTGCAATTTTGAGAAAGAAGAACAAAGTAGGAGGGATCATAATACCTGATATCAAACTGTATTACAAGGCCACTGGAATCAAAACAGCCTGGTACTGGCATAAAAATACACACATAGACCAATGGAATAGAACAGAGAGCCCAGAAATAAACCCAACTCTCTACAGTCAATTAATATTTGACAGAGGGGGCAGGAACATAAAATGGAGAAAATATAGCCTCTTCAAAAAATGGTGTTGGGAGAACTGGACAGCTACATGCAAAAAAATGAAACTCGAGCACCAACTTACACCATACACCAAAATAAATTCAAGATGGATAAAAGACTTAAATATAAGCCGTGAAACCATTAAAGCCCTAGAGGAGAGCATTGGCAGGAAAATCTCAGATATTCCACGCAGCAATATGTTTACTGATACGTCCCCTAGAGCAAGGGACATAAAGGAAAGAATAAACAAATGGGATCTCATCAAAATAAAAAGCTTCTGCATGGCTAAAGAAAACAGTATCAAGATAAAAAGAGGACCAACAGTTTGGGAAAACATATTTGCCAATGATACCTCAGTCAAAGGTTTAATCTCCAAAATATACAAAGAACTCACACGACTCCACACAAAGAAGACAAGCAACCCAATTTAAAAATGGGCAAAGGATTTGAACAGACACTTCTCCAAGGAGGACATACAGAGGATCCAGAGACACATGAAAAGATGCTCAATATCGCTAGCTATCAGAGAGATGCAAATTAAAACCACAATGAGATACCAGCTTACACTGGTCAGAATGGCCATCATAAACAAAGCAACAAGCAACAAATGTTGGAGAGGTTGTGGGGAAAAGGGGACCCTAGTTCACCCTTGGTGGGATTGCAGACTGGTACAACCACTATGGAAAACAGTATGGAATTTTCTAAGAAAACTAAAAATGAACGTGCCTTTTGACCCAGGAATTCCACTCTTAGGAGTATATCCTAAGAACACTGAAACACCAACCCTAAAGAACCTATGCACCCCGATGTTCACAGCAGCACAATTTACAATAGCCAAGAGTTGGAAGCCACCTAGATGCCCATCGGTAAATGATTGGATCAAAAAGCTATGGTACATTAACACAATGGAATTCTATGCAGCAGAAAGAAAGAAGGAGCTCCTACCCTTTGCAACATCATGGATGGAACCGGAAAGCATTATGCTGAGTGAAATAAGCCAGGCGGTGAAAGACAAATACCATATCATCTCACCTTTAACGGGAATCTAAACAACAGAACAAAGAAACAAGCAAAATATGACCAAAGACACTGAAATAGAAAACAGGCTGACAGGGTCCAGAGGGGAGAGTGGAGAGAATCACAGGGGAAAAGGGGAAGGACTCACATGAACAAGTATAAAGGACACATGGACAATAACTAAGGTGGGGGGTGGAAATGGGAGGGAGGTGGGGAGCACTGGGGGGGGGCAGGGCTGGGAATATAAGACAGAAAATTGTACTTGAACAAGAATTAAATAAAAAATTTAAAAAGGAAACACTTCTCAAAAAAAAAACAACTGTGACAAAACACTTGCCTAATACGGTAAAGGAAATAGACATCCTAACATGGGGAAGGAAATAGACATACAAGTGCAGGAGACACACAGAGTCTCAAACAAGATGAACCCAAAGAGACCCACACCAAGACACATCATAATTACAATGCCAAAGGTTAAAGACAAGGAGAGAATCTTAAAAGCAGCAAGAGAAAATCAGTTAGTTACCTACAAGAGAGCTCCCGTAAGACTATGAGCTGATTTCTCAACAGAAACTTTGCAGCCAGAAGGGATTGGCAAGAATCCAGAGTGATGAAAAGCAAGGACCTACAACCAAGATTGCTCAGTACAGTTATCATTTAGAACCAAAGGACAAATAAAGAGCTTCCCTAACAAGAAGAAACTAAAGGAGTTCATCACCATCAGACCAGTATTATATGAAGAGTTATAGGATCTTCTTTAAGAAGGAAAAAAATAAAAAGTATGAACAACAAAATGTCAATAAATACATACCTATCAAGTGAATCCGGAAAACAAAAGAAACAAACAAGGAGAACAGACACCAGCTCATAGATCCTGAGAACATTTTGATCATTGCCAGATGAGAGAGGGTTTGGGGAGATGGGTGAAAAAGGTGGAGGGATTAAGAAGTACAAATTGGTTGTTACAGAAGAGTCATGGGGATGTAAAGTACAACATAGTGAATATAGTCAACAATATTCTAATAACTATGCCTGGTGTCAGATGGGTGAAAGATTTATCAGGACAATCACTTAGCAGGTTACATAATATCTAACACTGCCAGTGCACCTGAAATTAATGATGTGTGTCAACTTCAATTGAAAAGTTTTTTCATGATTTAGAATTTTTTTAAATGAAGGTAAAAAATAAAAGTTCTTCTCTTAGCAACTTTCAAATATTCAGTACAGTATAATTAACTATAGTCACCACGCTGTACATTACATCCCTGTGACATTTATTTTGTAACTGAACATTTGTAGGTTTTGACTTTATTCACCCATTTCTCCCAGAAGCTACCCATTCTGGCAACCACAAATCTGTTTCCATATATATCAGCTCAGTTATTTTTTGTTTGTTTAGATTCCACGCATGGGATCATACAGCATTTGTCTTTCTCTGACTTACTTCACTTAATATAATGCCCTCAAGGTCCATCCATGTTGTCATGTCACAAATGTCAAGAGTTCATTCCTTTTTATGGCTGCATAACATTCCATCATATATATATATGTGTGTGTGTTTGTGTGTGTGTTACACACCATACATATACCATATATATGATATAACTATTTTTTTCTTTATCCATTCATCCACGGATGTACACTTAGGTTATTTCCATACCTTGACTATTGCAAATAATGCTGCAGTAAACATAGGGATGCCACTTGCTAACCTTGTTCTAAAATGCCCAGCTCCACTCCCCTGCCTTAGGAATTGGTGATAGAATTGGGATCTCCTCGTTGAGGAGTAAAGGTGGCAGGGACCTAGAGTGCTTCTCCACCCCAGGCAACATCGCCTTCCATCTGGAATCCTGATGCGGTAGCTAGATCAGTATTGACTGACTTTACCCCGAATCCAGGATGGTTGGCAGGTGGGGGAAGGTTGACACATGCAGAATTGGCAATGGTCTGCATCCTTCCCTCCAAACTACTGGCTGGGCAGAAATTGAGTTTTCATAAATTTGAACCTGGTTTGGCCAAACTTTCCTTAGCATTAAAGACTAAAATATCACCCTGGTCAGTGTGGCTCAGTTGGTCAGAGACTCGTCTCATACACCAAAAGGTTGTGGATTCAATTACTGGTCAGGGCACATATCTAGGTTGTGGGTTCAATCCCCAGTCAGGGCACATACAGGAGGCAACTAATCAACGATTCTCTCTTTTTCCCTTCCTCTCTCTAAGAGCCATGAAAAATGTCCTCGAGTGAGGATGAAATAAGGAAGTAAATAAATAAATAAGTGCTAAATAAAATATTAAGGCGGTGTCCAGAGCTTCGGCAACTCTCGTTTTCTAGCAAGACAAGTGATAAACCCACTTGGCTCCATTGCTGGACCACTGTTTTAGCTCCCGATAAGTGTCCTAGGATGAATATTTCCTCATAGTCATCCTTGAAGGAAACATGTCTAAAAATTCAATGGGCTCCTCTTGATTAGTTACTTCAGGATGAAGATGGGCTTTTGAAATAGGGGGCTGGTTCCCTCAGTACGACTTTGAAAGGGGTTGCATTTTTACCATGCTCAGCTAGCTCCCTGCCCTTCCCCAGGGTGATACGACCTCTACTGAGGAGTGAGCAGAGCAGCTGGACAGCTGTCAGGATACTACCAGGCAAAGCACTAGCAGCAAAGACGCAGCACAATTCACTAGCTGCTCTTGCATTCGAGGCCTGGAAAGTAGTTAAAGAATATTAAAGGTGGGAGGATAGAAACAAACCAATAAGCCTAGTCCAGAGCTTGGCACATTGTTCACGCTCACTAAGGGGGAGCTGACGTTGGGGGGAATGGTATTGACTTTCCTAAATATTTTATTCTACTTTATTTATTTTTAAAGATATTTTAGCAATTAAGGAATAGCTTTTCCCATTATGATTTAAAATCTCACTCTGAAGCAGGGGATCGAGCAAAAAAGAAAAAGGACTCGTGGACATGGACAACAGTGTAGTGATTGCCGGGGGAGGAAGAGGGGAGTGGGGGAAGGGGGAAGAAGGTATAAGGGGGATAAATGGTAATGAAAAAATACAGTAGAGATAAAATTTAGCCCTGGCTGGTGTGGCTCAGTAGACTGAACACCGGTCTGCAACCTGAAAGGTCACCAGTTCGATTTCCAGTCAGTGCACATGCCTGGGTTGCAGGCCAAGTCCCCAGGAGGGGGTGTGGGAGAAGCAACCGATTGATGTATTTCTCTCGCACACTGATATTTCTGGCTTTCTCCCTCACTTCTCCTCTCTCTAAAGGTAACTAAATAAAAAAAACTCAGACTTTCAAAACAAAAACAGAAAAAAGAAAATTTAAAAATGCTCAATAACATACAGATTTTTTTTGCATGTTGTGTTTTTCTGTTATGGCCCTAACTGGTCAATATACTAAACCAACCCTTTTTTCCTCCAACTGAAAATTGGGTTAAAGAATAGAAGGGCCATGTGTTGGAGGCATCAGAGGGCTTTAATTCTCAAGTGTGTCCCCTATTGCCATGGGTCACTCCGTTGTTAGAATCTTGGATGGATCTGACAAAGACATTTTTGTTCTGGAGCCCACTGGAGTTGGATCCTCTGGCGCCGTTGCAGCCCAGAACCCCGACGTCGCCCATGCCGTGCTTGCCTCCTCCACCTGTGCTTTCCTCTGGCTTGGCTTTGACTTCCTATGAGTCCCTATCTTCAGCATTCATTTTGTATTCCCTGTCTTCCAAGCTATGTGCATTCTATGACAGTTTCTAAAGTGTTTTTCTGCCAGATTCCAATTATTTATTAATTTTTTTATTTAATTCTTGCTCAAGTACAGTTTTATTTTCAAAGCATATCTTCAAGAGAAGTTTAGCAACTGTCCATCAAATGAATTGAAGAAATGAAGAAAGTCAGTGCATTGTGTTTTTAAGGCAAGTTTATGTATTTTCTGAATATAAATATTGTATATTCAGTATTTTCAGAATACGTAAAATACAAGTTTATGTATTCACATCAGATAAAGATGTGGATTCTCTGTGTTCCTGATTTTGTGTGCCAAGTGGGATTAGTAGTGTATAAATTCCTAAACCCACAAAATCGTAAACTAAATAAAATGACTGTTTAAACCTCCAAATTTTGGTGTGGTTTTACAGCAACAGAATGCTAAGCAGAGACCAAGTGTTAAAAGGTAGAAATAATGAGTTTATATCTATAAAATATAAGCACTAATTAGTAACAGAAAAAATAAGAAGACTCCCTCTTTTCAAAAGCAGTCTTTGTCCAAACTACAGTATCGTATCCAGAGTTGTAATAGTTGACAAAGAATTATTCAGTTCAAGTATGGAAATAATAAAATTCCACATTAAAAGTAATAGGAAAAGATTTCTTTCTGGTGGAAAAGCCACTCACAGGCAACTGTGTAGTTTTCTTCCCCTTCCAAACTGATCATAACGTACAGGAAACAGCCAGGCACCCAAGAACCCAGCACAATTCTGGTGAGCAGGACTAGGCCAGTCTGGTAAGGAAGGCCATGCTTCTTTTCTTCCACCAGTCTAAGTAAAGTGAACAGATCAGCTGTACCATTTGTACCCATCACAGAGAGAAATCATGCCTGAGGCATTCCCTTGGAAGGGCTTTAACATAAAGCTGACCTGGAGTCCTAGATTAGACAGCAAGCCCCAGAGAAAGTTGACTCCAAGAAAAGGTTCAGCAGGAACTTGGAAAAAATCTTCTGTCTGTGCCTCAGAGAATTACAGGGTTACACTGACTGAATTTGATAGTGATTAAGATTTAATATGTTGCCTAACAATATCCAAGTGTTTCTTAAATGTACTCTAAAGTGTGCCTCATTAGTAGACAACATGCATGTGAGTAAGGCAACAGTGTTGGAGCCAAGTGCCCTACATTTAAATTCTAGATCTGTAATACAGTTTGATATCATGTATTGAAAGACAAATACCATATGATCTCACCTTTAACAGGAAGCTAAAGAACAAAACAAACAAGCAAGCAAAATATAACCAAAGACACTGAAATAGAGAACAGGGGGACAGTGACCAGAGGGGAGAGGGGAGGGAATTTCAGGGGGAAAAGGGGAAGGATTTGCAGGAACAAGTATAAAGGACACATGGACAAAAACAAAGAGGGGTGGAAATGGGAGGGAGGTAGGGAGCACTGGGGGGGTGGGCTGGGATGGGAATAAAAGACAGAAAACTTTACTTGAACAAAAATTAAATTAAAGAAGTTTATTTTAAAAGCATAAATAAATAAATAAATAAATTCTAGATCTGTCACTTGCTAACTCAGTACTTTAGGCACATGGAGAAGATGCACCATAATTGTGAAATACACATGCAGTTTCAAAACCTTAGTGCAAAAAAGTAAGATATTTTATTTGCATTTGTATATCATTTACACGCTAACAGAATGTTTTAGATATATTATGTTAAACAAAATATACCCTATTTTTAAACGAATTTTCCCCTATCACATAACTTTTCTGACCCAGTTCAGCTCTTAGACCTCGCTCAGTGAACAAATGTTTTCAATACCTGATTGCATGGCGTCGTTTTCCCATTCAACATTATTTCACAAATGCTTTCAAACATTTTACCACAGTTTTCATCTTAATATCTACATTTATGTCTTATAATTTGTATAAGGTTGTTTTCCTGCTACAAAATGAGAGATCAGCAGATATCATTTGAATGAATGAACATATTTGTACATATAGCTTTTTTTCTTTTAAATTTTTAGGAAAATATTCCAGGCCTGAAATATGTAAGTGAAGAAGTAAAACTTCTTCATTTTGTTACATATTGATGTGAGGGGCAGTGCCTGGTTTTGGTTAAGAACATGGGCATTTTGATTCCCACAAAGCTGTATTCAGCTGGCTCTGTCCATACTAGCTGTGTGATGGTGGACTATGTACCTGTCTTTTTCTGAGCCACAGTCATCTGATATATGAAATGGGAGAAAAAATAGTTCTCTTGCATAGAAATGTTATGAGGAAGGTGGGCACAGTAAATGTTGACTATTATTATGGCCACGTACAACTAATAGATTTTCTCACAGCCTCACAAATATTATGTTTTATTATTTAAAATTTATTTTTGTTTGTTAAATAGGTTTAAAGTAGCATTTGTTGGATTTGTACTTGCTTGTTACATAATGAGGTTTACAACTTTTTTGAGTGCTGTCTTCTCTGTGATTTTTGTCCTACAATGTTTATCCTCTTCCCCTTTGGATACTGGGACATTTGGTGATATTCTGCCACAGTTTAATAATTTCTAAAACAATTTTAAATAGCTAGGACTTAGCTATCATTCATTGCAAACATTTCCCCTATTCTCTTGTTTCCTCTTTTTCTTTTTTCTTTCTTTTTTAAAAAAGATTTTATTTATTTATCTTTAGAGGGGAAGGGAAGGATAGAAGGAGAGAAACATCAATGTATGGTTGCCTCTCTTGAGTCCCTTGCTGGGAACTGGCCTGCAACCCAGGCATGTGCCCTGACTGGGAATCAAACCGTGATCTTTTGGTTTGCAGGCCCACACTCAATCCACTGAGCTACACCCACTGGGTTTCCTCTTTTTCTTAATTCTGTGGTCCTGTTTTCTTTCTGATTTGGTTATTGCTTCATAATCTTTAAAATGTCCCTCTTTCATACTTGGCATTCCACTTTATCAAATAATTGTGTTGTAAAGATTTGTTGACTTCAGAAGGACTCACATGGACAAGTATAAAGGACACATGGACAATAACTAAGGTGGGGGGCGGAAATGGGAGGGAGGTGGGGAGCACTGGGGGGTCAGGGATGGGAATACAAGACAGAAAACTGTACTTGAACAAGAATTAAATAAAAAAAGAGAAAAAGGAAAAAAAGATTTGTTGACTTCATACTTTGATTTGATTTTACCTGATTTTAACTCCTTAACGCAGCTGAGATGTATAATACTTCATGGTTGGAAAAGGTAGAAAGGTGAGGATAGGACCAACAGCTACTACATACTGTTGCTGTGAGGAGTAAAAGACTTGATGCTCATAGTGTCTAACACCAGGCCTGGAGGTACAGTACCATGAGGAGAAAAGAGCTATTTAGAATTGTTGCCTAGGCATCTTAACAGTATGACAACCCTGCTCACACCCAAAGTTTTGTCATATAATTAAGAACCTGAGCTTAGGATTCCCACCAAAAGTTCCTGCCTTGCTTTTCCCAGGGCACCTTTAAAAATAACTATTTAGAGAGTTGAAGCCAAGGAAAATGAGTGACGGTGTCCCAACTGCCTTATGAGTAATAGGTTCTTGTTACTTTGCTCTCTCCCGGGCTGGTGACCTGGGACAGAGGAATGCCCTTATCTCAGCTCATTCTTACCTTACTTCTGGGACCAGTAAGTAAGAAGTCATGTGACTTTACTGCCTTTGTGTGAGTGTATTGAAACTGCACCATCTTTCAAAATAACTGTGAAGTTTTTACTTCCCCAAAATGTGAGCTCCCTGCTGACCCCTTGTGGGTGGCCTGTGCCTCCTCATTCAGCAGGTCATCTGCATAGTCTGAATTTAATTCATCAACTAAACCCCCCACCCCACCACACAAGTAATAACCAATGCTGTTAGTGTAATTATTACTATCAGTATTTAAAATGGAGTATCTGTAAAAAAAAAAACACTGATGTGTTTATCATGTGCCAATTCTATGAGTAATATAAAATCGTGGAAAATGTAAAAGTGAATTGATTGCAAATGACAACTCTAAATGCATATGCACCACTACACATGCAAATATGAACAGGCATAGACACAAATACACATATAAAATAATGCATTTACTCCTTTATGACACTGGAAATGATGTGAAGGAACAAGATAGCCACATTTCAAAATTTAGTTTTACAGAATTAAATATTTCAGGAAAATAGCCCTGGCTGGCGTGGCTCAGTGAATTGAGTGCTGGCCTGCAAACCAAAGAGTCACCAGTTCAATTCCCAGTCAGGGCACATGCCTGGGTTGCAGGCTGGGCCCCCAGTTGGGGGCATGCAAGAAGTAACCACATATCTATGTTTCTCTCCCTTTCTTTCTCTCTCCCTTCCCTTCTCTCTAAAAATAAATAAATAAAATCTTTAAGAAATTTTTCAAAAAAAATGAAGGTAGTATAAGTAGCCTCTGGAACAACTTCAAGTGGGCCAACATTCATGTCGCAGAAGATCCAAAAGGAGAAGAAAAAGAGCAAGAAATTGGAAATCTATTTGAAAAAGTAACAAAAGAAAACTTCCCTAATTTGGTGAAGGAAATAGAGATGCAAGTCCATGAAGCACAGAAAGTCCCCATCAAATTGGACCTGAAGAGGGCCAAACCAAGACACAAATGCCAAGGTTTAAAGCTAAAGAGAGTCTCTTAAAAGCAGCAAGAGAAAAGCAGAGAGTTACCTGCAAAGGAGTCCCCATCAGACTGTCAGCTGATTTCTCAAGAGAATCCTTACAGATAAGAAGGGGCTGACAAGAAGTATTCCAAGTGATGAAAAGCCAGGACCTACAACATAGATTATTACTCTATCCAGCAAAACTATCATTTAGAATGGAAGGGCAAATAAAGTGCTTCGCAGACAAGGTAAAGCTAAAGGAGTTCATCATCACCAAGCCATTATTACATGAAAGGTTAAAGGGACTTATTTAAGAAAAAGAAGAAGATAAAAACAATGAACAGTAAAACGACAACAAATTCTCAAGTATCAACAACTGAATCTAAAATATAAAAACAAAAACAAACTAAGCAAACAACCAGAACAGAAACAGAATCACAGTTATAGGGATCATTTAGAGGGTTATCGGCTGGGAGGTGGCAGAAAAGGAGAAATGGTGCAGGAATCAAGAAGCATAATTGGTAGGAACAAAATAGACAGGGGGAGGTTGAGAATAGTATAGGAAATAGAGAAGCCAAAGAACTTATATGTATGACCCATGAACATGAACTAAGGAGGGGGGTTGCTGGAGAGAAAGGGAGTACTGGGTGGAGAGGGGCAAAGGGAAAGAATTGGGACAACTGTAACAGCATAATCAATAAATTATACTAAAAAATACATTCTCTCCAAACTGTAGGTTGTCTTCCATCCTCTTTAAAGGATTTTCACAAAGCAGATGGCTTTTAATTTTTGTGAAATTCAAGTTATCAATTTTTTCTTTTATGGATCACATTTTTATCTCATTTTATAGGCTTATGTTTCAAATATTTTCTCTTGTGTTTTTTCTAAAGCTTTAGAATTTAAAATTTTACATTTAAGCCATGATTCATTTTGAGTTGATTGTCCTACAAGATGTGAGTTTTAGTTCAAAGTTCAGATTTTTACCTGTGGATGTCCAGTTGCTCCAATATCATATGTTTAAAAGTCTATCTTTCCTCCATTGAATTGCTTTAGCAGCTTTGACAAAAATCAGTTAAGCGTATTTGTGCTGGTCTATGTCTGTCCTCATTATTCTTTTCTATAGATCTTTGTTTCTATCCTTCTGTCAGTACTACACTTTTTAACTTGCAATAGGTATATAACAGAACTTAATATCTGGTAAATGATTCTTCATCATTCTTTTTAAAAACTGTTCTAGCTCTTCTGAGTCAATTTCTTTTTCATATAAATATTAGAATATGCTTGAGCATATCTGCTACAAACATTGCTGGAATTTTATAGGAATTACATTAAATGTACAGATCAATTTAGGAGAATTTTGGGGTTTTTTTACTTTCATTATTTAATCATTCATTCATTCATTGACTACTGTGGACACTGTGAATCTGGATTTTCTATTAGTTTACTCTAAACCATGTTGAATTTTGTCCTAGCAAGTAGTTAAATTATTGACAGATTCTATCCTCTTTAAGGACAGGTCTATTTAGTTTTACCTTTCATCTTAGGGAGAATCTCTTAGTTCAGAATACACCTTTTACTCCTAAAGTGTGACCTTTTCATGGGTTCAGTGGTAACCCCGATGTCTTGTCTAGTCTATCTGGGTTGAATTCGATTCCTATTTCTGTCTCCACTGTGGTGGGCACAGTTGAAATTCTGGCTCAGATCTTCCAGCCTTCCAGTTGTTGCTTTGCCTCTGTTCCCCTTAGATTTTAACACCACACATGTACTCTCAATTCAAGAGTCTGTCAAGAATTTGAGGAAAGTTTATATGCAGATTTGAGAACTTCCCTCCTCCCACTCCTTGTGGAACCATCTTTTCCTGGTTTCTTCCCTACATTTACAGTCAATTCAACAATCCTGTATGCTGTTCTCTGACACCAAAGGCCATTAAGACTGCAGCTTTCTACTGGCCCATGCCATGCAGACTGGGGCTTATTTCAGTAGAACAAACCTTCTAGATGTGGTTGTAACCTATATTTCTCTTCTTCCAGTGGCATGATGCATGCCCTCCACTTTCTACCTCCTTAAGATTACTCTCTAATGTCTGCAAATAGTTTTCTTTATTTTTGCCAGAATTTATCATTGTTATGGGCAAAAGGGTTAGTTTGACATAACAAAGTCCTTTGTTCTTTTTTACTCATTGTTAATTTTAAAGCATTGGGTTTTTTTTAAAATGTCCTCCAGGAGGTATATTTTTGTATGTTTAGTCGGGAAAAAAAAGGCAAAACACTTTCTAATCACAGCTATACTGCTGAAAAGACAAATTATACCTCCAGTGGAAAATCCTCTTATATTTTCCTTCCAGATTGATCAGACCACATTTAAAGAAGAAAGGGCCAAGTGCTTTATGCTTTGATGGCTTAACTTGACAAATGTGAGCTTTCCCTATAATAGTCAAACTCTTGCTGGGGGTTTGCTGTTGGTCTAAGAATAACAGCAGTATTTGTAGTACTTTTCTATTTCCAGTAATTAATCCAGAGTAACTAGATGATTTACTTAAAGTGATGAAAAGCAAGGACCTACAGTCTAAATTATTCTAGACTGTAATGCTATCTAGCAATGCTACATTTAGAATAGAAGGCCAGATAAAGTGCTTTCCAGACAAGGTAAAACTAAAGGAGTTCATAATCACCAGCCATTATTACATGAAATGTTAAAAGGACTTATTTAAGAAAAAGAAGCTAAAAACTGCAAACATTAAAATGGCAATAAATTCACAACTATCAACAATTGAATCTAAATAACAAACTAAGCAAACAAGAAGAACAGAGACAGAATCATAGGTATGCAGATCACATGGAAGGTTATCAGTTGGGAAGAGGAAAGGGGAAACTGGGGGAAAGGTATAGGGATTACAAAGTACAAATTGGTAGGTACTGAATAGACAGGGATTGTTAAGAACAGTATAGAAAATGGAGTAGCCAAAGAACTTGTATGTGTGTCCCATGGACATGAACTAAGGTGGGGGGTATTGCTGGAAGGACTTAGGGGTACTGAATGAAGGGGGGAAATGGGAGAAAAATTGGGACAACTGTGATAACATAATCAATAAAGTATTTTTAATAAATAAATAAATAAATAAATAAAACCAATTATTTTCTTTTTAAAAACTCATGTGATTAGTTTGGGCCCACTCAGTTAATCCAGGATAATCAGCCTATTTCAAGGTCTGTGATCTTAATTATACCTGTGAAGCCCTATTTGGCACATAATGTAACATATTCCCAGGATGCAGGGATTAGGATGTGGACATCTCTGGTGTCCATCTACCATGTGACAATCCAGAAGGTTATCACTTGACACAGGAAGAGAAGAAGAAACTTGTTTGCCATCCCTGATCTAGATCTAGATAACAATAGAGAAATTTATACCTTTTACATCCATATATCTGGATGTTGGCTCCACCTTCTGCAAAGTCTGTGTTAATTTTCTGTAGCTGTGTAGCAAATTATCACAAACGTCACTGCTGAAACTAACATAAGTTTATTTTATCAAAGTTTCCTTACATTGGAGTCTAGGTGTGGCTTAACTGGGTCCTCTGCTCAAGGTCATTTGCTAGCTGTATGCAATGTTTCTGCTGGATTTGCTGGGGTTCACTGTCATGACAAGACCCTTAAGAGGCATTTTAGTGATCCTACCTTTCCCTGTTTTAACCAGTATATATACAGACTTCCCTAGGCACAATACTAACTTTTGTTGATGCATAACTTACAGAACACGAATCTAGTGCTTCACTAATGATTTGGACTTATTTAGAGAATCCTCTTAAATGTATTACAAATGACAGTTTATATACTTTTCTTGAAAATAGATTTTATGATGGGATCGTGTACCCTGTCTGGAAATATTTACTATAGTCTTTTTTCTCCAATTGATTTTTTTGTCAAATCATTCAAACACACAGGAAAGTTGAAGGAATACTACAAATAATGCCCCAGCACACCTTCACCTATATTTCAAACATGTTAAAATAACATATTTACTGTTTCTATCTCCTGAACCTTATGAAAATAAGTTACAGTTGTCATAACACTTATATCTCTAAATACTTTCATTATCCATCTCCTTAAAAAAGGAAATGTTCCTACATAATCACGATGCTATTACCACATCTTTAAAAATTAACAATAATGTAACACTGTCATCATGACAGTGTCATCATAACACTGTCGTCACTGTCATCACTGTCCACATTCAAATTTTTTCAATTGCCCCAAACGTCTTGCAGCTATTTTAAAAATGGGTATCTCATTCACACACTACATCTGTGCTGCATTTAGATATTATATCTTTTCAAATTCTTTTAATCCATAACACATCCATTTCCCACCCTTTCCCCTCCCATGACATTGACTTTTTGAAACGTTGTCTTGTAGATTGCCCCAACTTCTGGATTACTCTTTGTTTTATTATGGTTTCATTTAATTTCTTCCTGCATCCCCTGTATTCCCAATCAACCGCAGAGCAGATCTACAAACATATCAAATCAATTCAGGTTAAACAGTTTGACAAGAATACTTCATAAATGTTGATGTTGTTTCCTCTCCTATATTTCTGGCAAGAAAAAATTCCAAGATGTTCTAAACTAAATTACAGCAGGGCCTGAGAGTGAGAGAAAGAGACAGTTAGCTTGTGGACCAACTGTGACAAAAGCCTTCTCATATTCTTGTATAACTACTGGAATTTCGGATTAACTTCCAGGTGGCTATTTCCAGCGACTATTCAAAGAGAGAATACAGTCAGGTGCCCCCCACATCCCAGGAGCTTTCAATTCTCATTTACACATGAATTTACAAACTTGCCCACAACCTATCCAGGGAGCAAACACTTCTTCCCTGGACTCTGAATCTATCCCAGAACTTCCCCACTTCAGCTTCTACCATCCCTTTTGTCTATAGCTAATATAAATCCTTTTAAGGCTTACATCTCTCTCTCCACTACTTGAGATAATAAAAACACTGGCCACTTCTAGGATGGTGGACATGTCGTCTTGCTCTAGTAATAACGCATTATGCCAGTAAAAAAATGTGACTCATTAGAATTCAGAAGAATGTTCTTCAGCTTCCTGGCTTACTCTAGTCATTCTAATTATCTCTAGTTATCCCTAGATACCTGGATTTTTTAGGTGCTAGTCTAGAGTCTCAGTTCTAAGCAATACAGGTCTAAGGCACTGTTCCAGCAAGGAATTAGAACATAGTATTACAAGACTGTTTCAACTTCCAGGTTTCCAGTATTACTTGTTCTAATTAATCATTACATCTAGTTAACTGATGAAAGAGGTACACCAACTATCTATAGTATTAATCAATTATTATAAGAAGAAATAAGAAATCAGAGTGGCAAGTCATTTTTTAAATTGTGTTTTAAATATTTCCTCCAGTTATTTCTTTTTTTATTCATTTATTTTTAGAGGGAAAGGGAAGGAGAGAGGCAGAGAAATATCAATGTATGGTTGCCTCTCATGCATCCCCTGCCAGGAGATGGCTTGCAACCCAGGCATGTGCCCTGACTGGGGATCAAACCGTGATCCCTTAGTTCGAAGGCCCATGCTCAATCCACTGAGCTACACCAGCCAGGGCAAGTTATTTCTAATTAATTCTACTTTACCACCCAGTTAGTTATCACTAGACAAATACTACAAATTCATTTTTTAAATAGGGATGTAGAATTGCAAAAAATGTGTTTTCCAGCTTCTGGAGTTGTCTCATTTTTCTATTTTAAGTTGTCCCCGGTTCAGTAGTTACCTAGGTGCAACTACTTATATAGAACCAACTGATTATGCAAACAAGAAATAGGAACTTAGTGGTAAAAAAAAAATGTTTTCTTTCCCTGTATTCATCTACATATCTCTTCAGTTATTTCCAATTAACTAGTTTCCTGGGTATAAGTATCTATCTGTGGTACTAACTCATTATTCACACAGTGGATAAGAGTGTGGTATTGAGAAGAATTACTGCAAATTCTTGCATTTAACCACTTTTCTTCAGCCTTCTGGTTTCAACTCATTATTCTGATCATCATCATTTGTTCCTAACTGATGAAAGAATAATCATTATTAGATATATATGGATCTAGCATGTAAAGAGAATTTAGAGTTAAAAAGAACTTGGCTTTTAGCTTCCTCCCTCCAATTAGTTATTCTTAACATCTCTGGTTTTTTCTGGTTAAGTACTTGCAAAAGTACAATGAAAATTTGTACCAGTAACTAATTTTTCCAGCAAGAAATGAGGATTTATAGTTGGTAAAGTTGTGTTTTTCACACCCATTGATTCACATCTCTAGATAGCCATAATTAACTCTATACCACTAATTATTTAAAGCACTAATTCATTCTCCCTTTTAAAAAGATTTTGGAGATGAGATATGTTTTTCAGCATTTGGGCTTCAAGTAATTTTCCAGTTATACCTAGTTATCTCTGGTTGAATATTTACATAGATACCACTATTTCTCTACCACTCTATGACTTACTAATTATCTGACTTTCCAATATCCTTTTTCAAGAAGAAAGTTGCATTTCAGAAAAATCTGCTTTTTAACATCCTGGTTTTAATTACTCTTCTAGCTTTCTCCAGTTGCCTCTAGTTAAAGAGTTATCCAATCACCAGTAATTAATGACCTATATTACCAACACATTCTTTCAATAATAAAAGATGAATTGAGAAATGTGTTTTAAGCTCCCCTGCATTCACCTAGTCATTTAAATAATATCTAGTTATCTATAGATGTCTAAACATGGTAAATGTAGTTATTTATGGTACTATTTCCACATTCTAAAAAGACATAAAAGTTTGGATGTGAAAAGGACGGATGTTTTCTCTCTCATTGATATACCAGTGTATTTTCTTATATGTAGATATTTCTGATAAAAGTTACCTAAGTATGACTTATAAACTGACCCAGTAACTTGTTTTCTACTTCCTGGTCTCATGTAATGATCATCTTATATTGCTACTTGTCACTTAGGTACCATTAGCTATCATATTAACTCATTATTCAAACAAGAGATAAGGAGAGAGTGTTTAGAAGAGTGATTTTACAACTCTCAGGATTCATCAATTTTCTTAGTCACCTCTAGTTAACTCTGGTAAAGTAGTTGCCTAGGTATTGCTAGTTATCTCTAGTACTAATATTTTATTCCAACAGGAAATACGAATTTAGTATTGAAAAGATAGTGTTTTTCAGCTTGGTGACTTCGACTTATATAAGTGAGCCAGAAATGGCCTCTGTTAGCTCCTAAATAGTTTCTTTCTTTCCTGCAGGCTGAGACCTATTACCTCGAAAGCTTGCTAGAGACAAACTCAAATGTTTACATATCCAATCACTTTTTACATAACTGAAATAACCATATTTTTAGCCATTTAGAGCTCCGCTACTTTATATAGCCCCCCCCCCATGAAAGTGTGCCCAATATGTTACCTCTGCTAACCATAAGATAAACCCTGGGCCATAGAGACCACAAGTCACTGATGCCCTTCGGTGCCCTCTGACCCGGATACTCTCCAACATGGTGCTAAATGATATCACTCAGACACTTAAGCACTTTGCTGATGCCCTTCTCCCCCAGGAGTTAACTTGCCTCCCTCCCATTTCAAATGGTGGTACCCAGGAGCCTTAGTCTCTTGACAAATCATGTTGTGAAGGACTTTCCCAGCCTCGAAACTGTCAAGCCTTCCCCCAAACAGAGTTGTGTCCTACGGCCACCTTGTGGGCATATATTTTCCCTCAGTCAGCCCAGAAATCCCTTGAACATCTACACCTCGTTTTTCTGGTTTACTCTAGGTAGTTCTAGTTAACAAATTACTAGATCCCACTAGAAAACTGTACAATTAACTCATTATCAGAAGAAGGAATAAGAATATAGACATAAGATGAGTGTGGTCTTCACCTTCCCAGTTTGAATTGGTTTAGTTATCACTAGTTATCTATAGCTAACTAATCATCTAGGTCTGCCACATCTATGGTACTAACCCATTGTTCCAAAAGAAAACAAATTTATATTTGAGGAGAATGTCTTTTTCAGCTTCCTGACATCAATGAGTATTAGTAGTTATCTTTAGATATTGTCTGTAAACTAGTTACCACTATTCTAGATTTATGAGTTCTTTCAACATGAAATATAAAGTTAGATTAAGAAGGATATGTTCTCCAATTCAAGGCTTCAACTCCTTATACTAATATTCTTTAGGCAATTCATTAGTTAAGTACCCTTATCTATCTATATTATTAACTGATTAATCCACCAAGAGGAAGAGTTTAGAATCCAGAAGAACCTACATTTAAGCTCCTAACTTCAACTACTTACTCTAGATATCTCTACCTATCTCTAAATAACTAGACATCTAGTGCCAATATCTGTAAACAAAATCATTCTCACAAGAATTAAGACTAATATTTTATTGTGGTAAAATACATATAACATAAAATTTACCATCTAACCATTTTTTAAAGATTTTATTTATTTATCTTTAGACGGGAAGGGAAGGAGAGAGGGAGAGAAATATCAATGCATGGTTGCCTCTCACGTATGCCCTGATGGGAACTGGCCTGCAGCCCAGGCATGTGCCCTGACTGGGAATTGAACTGTGATCCTTTGATTCGCAGGCCCATGCTCAATCCACTGAGCTACACCAGCCAGGGCCCATCTTAACCATTTTTAAGTGTACAGTTTAGTGGCATTAAGTACATTCACATTTTTTGTGCAATCATCACCACCATCTTCCCAAACTGAAACCCCATGCCCATTAAACAATAACTTCCCAATAACACTTCTTCCAGCCCCTGGGAACTACCATTTTCCTTTCTCTTTATAAATTTCACTATTCTAGGTATCTCATATAAATGGAATCATACAATATTTGTCCTTTTGTGTCCTTTTGTGTCCTTTTGTCTGCCTAATTTCACTTAGCTTAATGTCTTCAAGATTCATCTATATTGTAACACATGTTGTCATTTCATCCTTTTTGAGGCTGAATAATATTCCACTTATGGACATATCACATTTTGTTTACCCAGCCATCCATTGATGGACATTTGGGTTGCCTCCAGCTTTTGACTATTGTGAATAATGCTGCTATAAGCATCTGCATACAAAAATCTGTCCAAGTCCCTGCTCTCAGTTGTTTGGGGTATATATCCAGAAGTGCAATTGCTGTATCATATGATAATTCTATGTTTAATTTTTTGAGGAACCATCTTACTGTTTTCCCAAGTGGCTGCACCACTTACATTCCCACCAGTAATGCACAAGGTTCCAACTACTTCCAAATTCTCACCAACACTTGCTTTCTGTTCTTTAAAAATCTTTAAAAACAAGAAGTACAAATAGGTAGGTACAGAATAGCCCTGGGGATGTAAAATATAGTACAGAAAATGGAGTAGCCAAAGAACTTATATGCGTGATGCATGGACATGAACAATGGAATGGGGATGGCTTGAGGGAGTGGAGGTGTTGGGTGGAGGGGGACAAAAGGGGAAAAATTGTGACAACTGTAATAGCATAATCAATAAAATATAATAAAAATAGAGCCTATCACTGGACTTCCTGATTGATATGTTCCTTTGGTCTCATTTGACTTCCCATATTCCAGGGTATGGACTGGGGTTTTGAAAAATTTTAGTGGACACCTCTGGAGTCAGTTACGGTGGTAACATAACCTACAACCTAAGAATGTTGCACACCATAACTTTTATTTCTCATTTAAGACTTGCCTTATGCTCTCTCCTCTTATTTTTTTAAATTTTTATTTATTTATTTATTTATTTTTACACAGAGGGGAAGGGAGAGAGAAAGAGAGAAAGAGAAACATCAATGTGTGGTTGCCTCTTGCACTCCCCACACTGGGGAACCTGGCCTGCAACCCAGGCGTGTAGGCATGTGCCCTGACTGGGAATCGAACCAGCGACCTTCTGCTTCATAGTCTGGTGCTCAATCCACTGAGCCACACCAGTCAGGCCCCTCCTCTTATTAAACCAAGGTAGTAGGGTGTTCTATTTGGAGTGAATCCTTGCCTCAAGCAGATCATCTTTCTTAAGAGGCATATTCTCACTTTCCTTTGTGGAACCCTCAGACAAGTTATCCACATTTGGCAAGTGATACAAATGTTCATGGGCTCTGCAGCAAAAGGCTGGCAACCACAGAGAACCAGTCCCATTTTGCCACGTGGCTCTTCTAAGCAAAGTGTCTTTCTCTTCTGTACTAAGCTTACAGGAAGAAACCACAGTAGTCTCTCCATACTGAAAGGAGCTTTTGAGGTCATGTAGTCCACTCCCTTCATTTTAGAGATTTGGCATGAAGGCTTAAAGTACAGAGTGGCCAGCCCAAGAAAGCACATAAAGTTCATCCTGGAGAAGAGAGCCTCTTGGCAGCTATGCCCTCCCCTGAGCCCTGGTTCTTCCAGCTATGGACAGTGCACATCATCCCAGGTTCAGCTCCTCAGTAGTACACCTGTATCCTGCCCAAAACTTTTTCCTTCAAAGGGCTGAAAAACTCAAAGCTCCCACAAAAGCCTCATTTCTGAGCCATTTTATCTTTAGGAAAAGTAATCAACCTCCCCTGAAGGCATTCAGTCTCCTAGTGTCCGTAAGTTCAGGCCTTCAGTAAGTGAAGCAATTTGTACTCTCCTCACAAAAGGTCAATTGTGCTTTGACTAACATAGCCCTCATTTCTCCTACTCTCCTTGTGAAGCCAAGTCTGCCAACCAATGGTGTGACCCATGAGCAAAAATTAGCTCTGATTGTGTTGAACTGGCTTTTTTTTTTTGGAAAGCAGGTTATTTGTTTGGAAATTGTTCAACAATAAATATTCAATTTGAAATTGATAATTTATGGTTTGCCTTGAGCAATGCCACACTCTCTCCTTCTCAGATATCAGCATGGAACTATGGGAGAAGGACCCTAAGCACAATGATATAAATATAATTTTCACCTGTAATGATCTGTATCCTCCCCACCCTGGCCACACAAAGGGTGGGTCTTAAGGTGACTGCCTGAATTCCCAATATTTTAGACTGTAGAAATACAAAAGATGTTTCCTACATGTGATTTTACTTTCAATATCAGAGGACACAAGATTAAAGTGGTGGCATTAAGGCTTGGGTACATACTTGATATACCTAAACCCATCCAAACCACAATCCCTAGACAATTGGGGAATTGTAAGTTTGAAGTACAGTTGTGAGAATTATAGACTTGAAGTACAATTTTCTTCTATTCCAGGCCCAAGGATCATTGTCTGGGGGGATGGAAATGGAGGCAAGGTAGGGAACAAGGAAGAGTCTCCATCCACTCCTCCCTTGAACAAGGGAGACAAATGAGGAACCAAAGGATGATTTTAAATAGGAATTGGAAAAGGAGGCTGTGGAGACCTAGGGGAGAAAGAAATCCAACAGCTTGGACTAGAGCTGTGGATCATGTTTAGTGAGCTGGATGGTAACTGGGGCTGGTTGTTCAGCATTTCCTCTGGGTGGTAGTCATGGGACACAAAATGATCGCTTTGGCCAGCTGGGCTTTATAAGAGAAAGGAAAAACAGAACTCAGGTCCACTTGCAAATGAGTTCCTTACAGCTCCTTCCACACCTCCCATCACAAGGTCAAGCAATAGAGCTGTCTTTTCTCTTTTTCTCTCTGGCATACCCTCCTATTAACTCAACTTGTCACCTTAACGTATTGCACCAGGATTGAAATATTGCTAAGAAAGGAGGAAAAGCCAAAACAGGGAGGGGAGTCTCATAATGTAATTGGCCCTGGCCTAGATCTCCAATTCCAAGACCCCCAATAAACATCCAGATAGTTCCTTTTTTTTTCATTTTAATCACAAAAATGTCCAAGAATATCTAATGAATTCTATGAATCCACCCACCACAGCAAAACCTCAATTCCAAAAGGGAGTTATACAGAAATACTGCAAGGTGTTAAATTGGTCCTTCTGCTATTTATTTAACATAGAGATTTAGACTTCGGGGGTCTCTGTGGCCAAACCTTTTCTTCCATTGGGTGAATACATTCTGTAGTTCCAAAATTCTACTTAACCTTCAGCTTAAAAGAATGTTCTGTCCATTGACTCAAAACAAGAAACAAAAAAGCTGACCGCCATCCTGATCAAGACAGGAGTGTGAAGAGGTAAGGAAAGAGAGCTTCACGAGTCATTAGGTAACCATCCAAGAGTAGCAACCAAATCCAAGGCAAGAAATTGAGGTCCATTAGACTCACTTTGCTTCTTTTCACCATTCTTTTCCCTGAGAACCATGGGAAGACCTTAATTCACAGGCAATAGACAAATGGCTTTCAAAAAACTCTTAATATTCCTTTGACATTTCAGGGCCCTTTGTACAAGCATGATTTATTCTCCCTCACCACTGGTAGTCTTCTAATATTATACATCACATCTCAATTAAATATAATCACACTATGTAGGAATTTTGGCTCATATAATTGCAGATTTATTCTAGGAAAGGGCAAATTGCCAGGGAAGAGTTCTTCTTTTGTTGACTTTTTATTTTTTTATTTTCCTAGAAAGTTCCAGAGGTCAGCACACATTCAGTTGTCTGTCTTTTCTAAGTACAGTCTTCTGACAATGAAACTTGATTTTCAGAATGCTAACTCTGAGACACTACAACTTCACAGCAGATCCCCAAAACCTCCCATGTTCACTTCTGACCCTACATCTTTCCTTGTTCTGTTCTTGTTCCCCCCTTTTCACCTATCCAATTTATTAAGGTCTTTTCTCTTTCTCTCTTGTCTTTTCCTCCTTTCACTCCTCCTTTTTCAACTTAGCCTGCCCAGTTGTTGTCTCCCTCCACCCTGAAATTTTATATGCTTGAAGTGTGGATCACTTATTTGTCAAGAAAGGTCATAAACCATGGCCTTCCAATGAAACCTAACTGTTTTGTGATGGAATTTTTGTGTCCCTTACCTTCACAGTAAGTACCTGCAGTTTCCTGCTGGGAGTTCTACATTTGTAACAATGAACAATGACAATAACAACAGCTACAATTTTCTGAGGACTTACTGCGTAACAAGTACTGTGCTAAGCAATATGCATAAATTACCATTATTCTTTTTGCAGATGAGGAAACTCAAACAGAGAGAGGTTAAATAATATACCCAAGACACGCAGCTGACAAGTGGCTATAATGAAATTCATTGAATCAAATATTCAAATCGCTTAAATAAATTCTTTGTATTTGAGAGAAAATATATACTAGTGCATGTTTTTATATTTCTCTTCAATAGAAAAGGTGGAAATAAACAAAAACATAGGTTGTATGTTCATTCTCAGTTCATAATATTCCATTAACCAAAATAACCCCATATCTTGGATATTTTATTAAACTAAGGGTCCACTTTAACATACCTCCATTCAATATTTCCGGATAAAAATTAAGTATACTAAACCATTGGGTAGGAACCAAGTCTTTTTCATTTATTCTTGTACCTGTACCAATTAAATGGATTCTTTTTTCTCTGCTTTAAACTGTCTTTTTTGTTATTCATTCATCCTTTTATTCTCTATCTTGGGATTTAAGGCAACATAAAACTTGTAAGATACATACAGATCGTTTCTAGGCCTTTTGGCTAAGATCAAGTGTAAAACTTATCAGATACATACAATACAATAAGCAAAGGAAAAAATAAAAGTGATTGATCTTTTTTAGATGTGGACTAAGTGATGTCACAGGCCCTAGGTGAGTGGATCACAACAAATGCAGCTGCTGGAAGACTGGGAGCCAGTGTCCTACATCAGAGCTGCACCAAGGAGTCACCACTGGCGAGAAACAGCCATTATTGTCCAGGACTGGGCCCTTAGGGAGGAGGAGGCAACAAGATAGCAGATGACCCAGTGCTGTTGACAAGAACGAGGAGATATTTGCCAGTGATAATCTGATAATGGGTTATTTTAAAAATATATAAAGAACTTATACAACTCAACACCAGGGAGACAATCCATTTAAACAATTGGAAAAAGATCTGAATAGACATTTCTCCAAAGAGGACATACAGTGACCCATAGACATATGAAAAGATGCACAACATCTCTAGCTATTAGAGAGATGTAAATTAAAACAACAATGAGATATCACCTCACAACTGTCAGAATGGCCATCATGAATAAATCAACAAACAACAAGGGTTGGAGAGGCTGTGGAGGAAAGGGAACCCTCATGCTCTGTTGGTGGAAATGCAGACTAGTGCAGCCACTGTGTAAGACAGTAGGGAATTTCCTCAAAATATTAAGAATGGAACTGCCTTTTGATCCAGTGATCCTGCTCCTGGAAATATATCCTAAGAATTCTGAAACATAAACTGGAAAGAACATATGCACACCTGTGTTCACAGTGTAACTGAAACCAAGGTTTGGCTGCCCCCTGCAACAAAAGCCAAAATCATGAAACAGGTGCTGATGAAAAAGGAAAGAGGTTTTATTCAGGTGCAGCAACCTGGAAGATGTGGGGCTCTCATCTCAAAGCTCATCTTAACATCTCAGTGCAGGAAGTGGTTTTTATAGGAAGGGAGAGGAAAAGCAGAACAAAAAGATCAAGCAGAGAATCTGTGGACGTGCAGGCAGCATCCTTGCTGGTCCTGATATGGATATTTAATGTCAGCATACTGGAACTGGTCAGTGCCAGCCAAATTCCTGTACTTGGGTAATCTGTATTACCTGAAGTTGTGGTCAAGGTGATTTCTTGTACAAGCAGGAATAGGAACTGCTGATGCCTGCAATACATTTATTAAGGCAACTGTCAGTATGTGAGTTCTTTTTATCAGTTTGTTAGTACATTTTATTCTAATTCCATTTTGTGGTAAGTCATAGTAGTATAAAGTTTATTTTGTTTATTTATTGTATTTTTAGAGAGAGAGGAAGGGAAGAAGAAAAGAGGGAAAGAAACATCAACGTGTGGTTGCTTCTCACACCCCCCTACTGGGGACCTGGCCCACAACCCAGGCATGTGCCCTGACTGGGAATCAAACCTGTGACCCTTTGGTTCACACACTGGCGCTCAATCCAATGAGTCATACCAGCTAGGGAAAAGTTTTTATTCCCTGTTACAATAGCAGCATTATACACAATAGGTAAGATCTGAAAACAGCTCAAGCACCCATCAGTAGATGAGTGGATGAAAATGCTGTGGTACATTTACACAATGGAATATCCCTAGGCCATAAAAAAAGAAGGAACTCTTGCCTTTTGTGACAGCATGGATAGACCCGGAGATGATTATGCTAAGTGAAATAAGCCAGTCAGTGAAAGACAAATACCACATGACCTCACTTATATAAGGAATATAATGAACAAAATAAACTAATGAACAAAATGGAAACAAAGGCATGGATATATGGAACATACTGACAGCTGTCAGAGGGAAGAGGGGAACTGGATGAAATAAGGTGAAGGCATTAGCTAAAGAATATACATGTATAACCTACAAGCACAGACAACAGTGTGGTGATGGCCAGAGGGGAAGTGGGCAAAGGAGGAGGGGAATGGGGACACTTGTAATAGTGTAAACAATAAAAATAAAGCTAATAAAAGAAGCTGATTAAGACCTTGGAGGCAGCCCATGGCAATGGCACAAGCAAGATATCATTGATCATTTTTCCCAAAGACCAGATTTCATAAGTGGCAAAAATGTTGGCAGATGAGTTTGGGACTGCATCTAACATTAAGTCACAAGCAAACCACCTTTCAGTCCTGGGAGCCATTATATCTGTACGACAAAGACTCAAACTTTATAACAAAGTACTTCCAAGTGACCTGGTTTACCATGGTACAATTGTAACAGAAGAAGGACAAGAAAAGAAAGTCAACAGTAACTTTGAACCTTTCAAACCAATTAATATATTGTTGTATTTATGTAAACACAAATTCCATATGTAAGCCCTTACAGCACTACTTTCAGATGATAACAAGTTTGACTTCACTGTAATAGATGGTAGTGGTGCACTTTTTGGCATACTTCAAGGAAACACAAGAGAAGTTCTGCACAAATCTACTGTGGATCTAAAAAAAAAAAAAAACATGGTAAATGAGGTCAGACAGCCTTGTGTTTTGCCAGTTTAAAAATGAAAAAGTAAGTGCAGGCTGTGAGCCAAAGGGTCATCAGTTTGATTCCCAGTCAGGGCACATGCCTGGGATGTGGGTCAGGTCCCCAGTAGGGGCCATGTGCAAGTCAACCACACACTGATGTTTCTCTCCTTTTCTTTCTCCCTCCCTTACCCTCTCTCTAAAAATAAATAAATAAAATATTTTTAAAAAATGGAAAACTGGCCCTGGCTGGTATAGCTCAGTGGATTGAGCATGGGCCTGTGAACCAAAAGATCGAGGTTCGATTCCCAGTCAGAGAACATGCCTGGGTTGCAGGCCAGTTCCCAGCAGGGACCAGTTCCCAGCAGGGCACGCACGAGAAGCAACCATACATTGATATTTCTCTCCCTCTCTCCTTTCCTTCCCTTCCCTTCTAAAGATAAATAAATAAAATTTTAAAAAAATAAAAAATAAAAAATAAAAATAAAAATGGAAAACTTGCAGCTGTTTATTTCCAGGGACAAAGTGAATGCGGCTGGTCTCATTTTAGCTGGAGCAGCTGATTTTAAAACTGAACTAAATCAATCTGATATGTTTGCTCAAATATTGCAATCAAAGATTTTTTAATTACTTGATATATCCTATGGTGACAAAAATTGATTCAATGAAGCTATCGAGTTATTTACTGGAGTCCTCTTCAACGTGAAATTCATTCAAGAGAAGAAATTAATAGGATGATACTTTGATGACATCAGTCATGACACTGGCAAGCACTGTTTTGGAGTTGAAGATACACAAAGGGCTTTAGAAATCAGAGCTGTAGAAATTCTAGTAGTCTATGAAAATCTAGATATAATGAAATATGTTCTTCATTGCCAAGGCACAGAAGAGGAGAAAACTTTCTAACTCCAGAACAAGAGAAAGATAAATCTCACTTCACAGACAGAGGCAGGACAAGAACATAAAATAATTAAGAGAATGTCCCTGCTGGAATAGTTTGCTTACAACTATTTAAAAATTGGAGCCACATTGGAAATTGTTACACATACGTCACAAGGATCGAAAGATGTGAAAGTGGCCCTGGCTGGTGTAGCTCAGTGGATTGAGCACAGGCCTGCGAACCAGAGGATTGCGGTTCAATTCCCAGTCAGGGCACATGCCTGGGTTGCACGCCAGTTCCCTGCAGGCCAGCTCCCAGCAGGGGACGCGCGAAAGGCAACCATACATTGATGTCTCTCTCCCTCTCTCCTTCCCCTCTAAAGATAAATAAATAAATAAAATTTTTTAAAAATTAAATTATAAAAAAAAGAAAGATGTGAAAGTGTTACCAAGCAGACAAATGAAGGTTCAGCTGCCTGTTGCCACAAAAAGCCAAACTTGTGAGGCAGGTGCTGGTGCAAAAGGAAATAGGTTTATTCAGATGCCACCCAACCTGGGAGAGTGGTGGACTCCTGTGTCAAGGACCATTGCAATCCTCCTGCTCAAGCTCGCAGTTCTTATAGGGTCAGGAAGGGGAAGGCTCTTATAAAATCCAATTATTTTTCTAGCTTTTGGTGCACTCAGGCCCTATCCATTTATCTTTTTAGCTTTCCATGCATGCTCAGGCCCTATCCATTCATATCTCTAGATTTCTGCTTGTTATAAGACTCTCCCCCCGCTTCCATTGTAGCCAATGGGCAGAGACTTCCCTGGCACTCCAATGGACTGTT
Organism: Sturnira hondurensis; assembly: GCF_014824575.4. Lineage (NCBI taxonomy): Eukaryota > Metazoa > Chordata > Mammalia > Chiroptera > Phyllostomidae > Sturnira > Sturnira hondurensis. Next base: position 51,211 of record NW_028092578.1, on the reverse strand, counting down.
TTACAGTAACAAAAAGATTTGGTGGTATTACAGGTATCTTGCAGTACCTAGTAGATTTCCAGGGAATGGAATACCAAGGAGGAGATGACAAATTTTTTACCTTGATGACTACTAGGTAGCTAGCAAAATGTGCCTCTCCCCTCCAGCATTCAACCCAAGGAGTGCACCCATGGTGAAATCCAAACAGATCCCTGCCTCACAATTGGAACATTTCCAGAAATTCATCCATGAGCAGTGGATACTGAAAAGAGAACCAAAACAAAACCTGGCCCAACCATATACTTTTGTTTGTAATGGTGTCAGCACAGCAGCCTGCAACTGAGTTCCTAAATACCACTTTGGACTAATTTAAACAAGAATCTCAGTTTTTACTTTTACTCAATGGCGAAAATGGTTGCTCTTGTATTATGAACTAACTGATTTTTAAACCTTCATATAGGAGCAAAAATACTTTAACCACTGTAAATCTTCAAAAGTTAATAGAAATGAGATCATGCTGGTCTGTTTCTTGACTGGAAAAAAATTAAATTGCTGCATTTTGCAGTGACCCATTTACATGGCACTCTCAGCTTCAACTGCATAGGAAGAAATATATGTGGTGAAATGTTGGAAACACTTCTCTCTTGGTCTCTTACTTAATGTGGAAAGGGTGAGCTCATAATAGACAATTTCAATTTCACGCTCTCCCTCACACTACCCTTACCCTCTCCAGACTGTCAGTTTTAAGGATGCAAATTGCATTGTCAAGTCAAGCTGCCACATGAAGCATTTGGGTCAGTGCACTGTTTCCTTCCATCTGTTTTGCAGGCACATTTGTGCCAGGATTTAGGAGCCCTTAGCATCAGTTGCTTTGACAATGGTTGCCATAATCCTAGACTACTAAAAACTAGTTTTGGAAAGGTATGATGGGGCTTCTGTGCTATTGCTAGGGATGGGAGAAATAAAACATGCAATTTAAGTGGAAGCAAAAATAATAACAACATATTTAAAATGTGATTGAGCTGTTATTTTTTAAAGGTTTTATTTATTTATTTTTAGACAGAGGGGAAGGGAGGGAGAAAGAGAGGGAGAGAAACATCAATGTGTAGTTGCCTCTCACGTGGCCCCCACTAGGGACCTGGTCTGCAACCCACGAATGTGCCCTGACTGAGAATCAAGCCAGTGACCCTTTGGTTCACAGCCTCATGCTCAATCCACTGAGCTATACCAGTCAGAACTAAGCTGTTATTTAAAAACACACACATACAATATCCTTTTCTCTGTGTGAATGGTAACCAGTATGTGAACACACAATATTGTGGGACTATCAAACCCTCACACTTTAAAAACCAAGGCAAAGACTTTCAGTTTCCAGTTCAACTTGTGAAGAGTATGGGAGGCACCCCAGCAGGGTGGCTCAGCTGATTGGAATATCATCCCATGCACCCAAGTGTTGTGGGTTCAATTCCCAGTCAGAGCACATACCTAGGCTGCAGGTTCCATCCCCAGTCAGGGTGCATATGGGAGACAACCAATCAATGTCTCTCCCTCTCACATCCATGTTTCTCTCTCTTTTTCTCTCTCTTTCTCATTCATAAATATATGTTCAGGTGATGATTAAATATACACACACATAGATATATATAATCTCTTTTTTAAAAGTGTATGGAAGGCATTCTCATCTTCACAGCAATAAATAAAATGAACTAAAAACAGCTCCTTTGATCCATCATAGAAATGTGGTCACAGAGCAAACTGTTGCCCTGAAAACTAGAGAGACAGACATATAAAGAAAAACACAATGTACCAGAAGTCTAATAGCAGAAACCCACAGTTGGTGCCAGGATGAGTAGGAACACAAACTGTAATCTGACAAATTTCTACAAGCTGTACCTTGAATATGGACTACTTTGAGAGTTAAAACTAAGGGCTTTCCTTAAGGGGACTCCACCCTTTCATGAGTTTTGCCTCTAGGAGCCCAACCAAGTCATCACCGTCACCATAACAATTGGGGGGGGGAAACCCCTCCTTCTTAACAGCAGGGGGAGGGGCAAAGCAACCTTTCTGAAATATGTCCAGAGCACTGTTTTCCTCAACCAAGACTTGTCCTGAAGGGCAGGAAACCAGTTTACTAGAGCCTAAATGACTTGAGTTTTACCAAAGCCTAGCTGACCAGCGGGGAGGGAAATACCCAACTCTAGCCCCTTCTAGCTTTCAGTCTCAGCTAAAAGGAAGTGTAGGGAAGCTGAGAAGCACTTGTAAAGGTCACAACCCAGGGAGACAAGCTCACTAAAAGAGTAACAGCTAATCATAGGACTATAGAATGCTTCTCTTCCCCTCAGCCGTACCACCACATCAATAGTGGACCTGTGTAATAACAGTGGGTGACAGCTAAAAGAAGTACACAGGCCTCAGATCCTATATAAGAACAAACATCTACCTAGAGAAACTCAAAGATGATAGGAGAGGCAAAAAAAAAAACACTAAAGGAAATTTTAGCCTCTGGCACGTACAACTATGGCAAACAGTAAACACAGCCTAATCCTACCCAGGTAAACATAAAACCGCATACTAAAAACAATCTACTGTGGTTCTTTCACCCAATACAGCATGTCAGCCTTTCAACAAAAAAGGTATAAAGCATGCTTAATCTATTTTTAAAAAACATATTCTGTAAAGACAAAGCAAGCATCAGAACCAGACTCAAATATGGCAGACATTTTGAAACAACCATGTTTTGCTACATATAATGCACACCCATGTTTTTGACCCAAACTTTCAGCAAAAAATATTTTGTTTTATTTTTTTAATTCAATTTTAAAAGTTTGACAAAACCGATGATCATATTCCAAGGGATTGTTTTCCATACAAATATCATTATTACTTTCTAGAGTTACACTTTTAATGCATAAGCATAAATAAAAGAATTAAAACCATTTATATAGATATGGAATTAGTACTACCCATGTATAATGTGCATCCTTATTTTTCCCTCAAACATTTGGGCAGAACAATGTGCAATATACACAGCAAAATATGGTATTTGATCTGGAATTTAAAATAACTATGATCAATACGCTGAGGGCTCTAATGAAAAAGTGAACAACATGCAAGAACAGATGAGTAATGCAAACCAAGAGATAAAAACTCTAAGAAAGAATCAAAAGGAAATGCTAGAAATCAAAAACACTATAACATAAATGAAGAATGTTTTTGATGGGCTTGTTAACAGATTGGACAAAGTAGGTGATATTAATGAGCTAGAAGATATGACAATAAAATTCCCCAATATGACAAAAGAAATTTTTCAAAATGAAAAGATAAAACATAATGTCCAAGAACTACAGACAATTACAAAAGGTGTAATATATATGCATGTAATGGGAATACCAGGGGGATAAGGATGAGAAAAAGTAATGGAAGAAATATTTAAACTAACACTGGTGGAGAATTCTTCCAAATTAATGGCAGACACCAACAACAAATCTAGGATGTTCAAAGAACATCAAGCAGGATAATTTTTTAAAATCTACACTGGGGCATATCATATTCAACTGTAGAAAATCAAAATCAAAGAGAAAATCTGGAAAGAGGCCAGATGAAAAATAAAACCTATGGAGGAGCAAGAATAAGAATCACATTAGAATTCTGTTCAGAAAATATGCAAGAAAAGAGTGAAGTGGAATATGTAACGTGTTGGAAAAAAATACCGCTTACCTAGAATTCTGCATCCATCAAAAATCCTTCAAAAATGAGGAGAAATAAAGACCTCAGATAAACAAAAAGTGAGGTAATTTATCACCAGTATACCTGACTTGCAAGAAATGTTAAAAGATGTGCTTTAAGGAAAAGGAAAATGATATAGATCAGAAATTCAGAACTACATAAAGAAAGGAAGGACATTAGGGAAATAATAAATGACGGTAAAATAAAATATTTTATTTTTAATATTCTTAATTGATCTTGCAGATAGCAGTTTGTTTAAAATAATAGCAAAAATGTATTCAGTGATTATAATATATGGGTAAGTGGAATGAATGACAGCAATATTATAAAGGACAGAAGAGAGGAATTGGGGATACTGTGCATAAGGTATTTGTATTACCAATAAAGTGATAGTATTATTTGAAAGTGGACTTAGATTTATTGTAAATATATATAGCAAACTCTAGGGCAACTAGTAAAATGTTTTTAAGTACAATGATATGCTAGGAGAGGAGAAAAACTGATAAAAAGCTCAATTAAAACCAGGAAGGCAGAAAAGGAGTGGAAGACAATATAGAAACCAAGAACAATGACAATGAATAGAAAACAATTACAAAATGTTAGATATTAATTCAACCATATCAATAATCATTTTAAATGTGAATGGTCTAAATGTGTCAATTAAAAGACTCAGATAGTCAAAGTGGATTAAGCCAACTGCCCTGGCTCGTATAGCTCAGTGGATTGAGCGCGGGCCTGCGAACTACACGACCCCGGTTCGATTCCCAGTCAGGGCACATGCCTGGGTTGCAGGCCAGTTCCCGGCAGGGGACTCACGAGAGGCAACCATACATTGATATTTCTCTCCTTCTCTCCTTCCCTTCCTCTCTAAAGATAAATAAATAAAATCTTTAAAAGAAAAAAAAGCTAAAAAAAAAACCCAAAAGCTGGTTCTTTGAAAATATCAGTAAAAGTGATAAATCCCTCTGCAGGCTAACCAAGATGAAAATAGAGAAGACATAAATTGCTAATATCAGAAATGAAATAGGAAGCATCACTATTAATCCCATGGACACTAAAAGGATAATAAAGTACCATGAACAACTATTGCAGACCCTGTCCAGCAGAGTCTGACTGTTGTGGCTGACAACGAGAATCAATGCACAGGTGACAACAATCCTGTTTGGAAAAAGGGAACAGACATGACTACTCTCTCAAGGGGAGAGTGCCTATGGGTGCCTCGGCCACTCCCTCAAGAGGGGAGCGCCCCGACCCTTGCCTAGACAGGCTTTTATTGTTTTTCTCAGGTCTTACATCAGAGAAAGATTTATTATGTATCACGTAGAACATTATTGTCTACATTTTAGGTACATTCAAGGAAATAAAAAAACATGCAGAGGGGGATGGCAATGAGCTGATTAGCTCTGTCCTTGGGAGAGCTCACACAGGCTTTGGAAGTTACCTTGAGGATAAACAATATACATTTGTTGCTCTAGACCAGGGTGAGGGAGTTTTAACAAGAGCAAGCCATAATAGTCTGTAAATATTTTCTAGGCCTGATTCCCACGGGAAAACTCGGTTTGAAGATCTGGCTCCTGCCCACCACTTTGCATCGGTAGGTTTTCCATACAGAGCTGAGTCACATTTGCCAGGCCAAGACAAACAGGTCCCCTACAAACAACTCTATGGACACAATTTTGATAACTTAGAAGCAATTCCTTCTAAGGAATTCGTTGACAAACATAATCTACCAGTGCTCATGCAGAGAAATGAACTATTTGAATAGGCCTATGCCTATATTTAAAATTGGGTCAATAATTAATAATCTTCTAAAACAGAAGACACAAGGCATAGATGGGTTCACTGGAGAATTCTACCAAACACTTAAAAAAGAAATGACACCAATTCTTTTTTCTAATTAATACATTTGTTTATTTTTAGACAGAGGAGAAGGGAGGGAGAAAGAGAGGGAGAGAAACTTTAATGTGTGGTTGCCTCCATGCACCCCCAACTGGGCACCTGGCCCACAACCTATGCATGCACCGTGACTGGAAATCCAACCGGCCACCCTTTGGTTTTCGGGCTGGCACTCAACCCACTGAGCCACACCAGCCAGGGCAGAAATGACACTAATTCTTTACAATCCTTTTTAGAAAATCAATGCAGAGAGAACAGTTCCTAACTAATACTATTAGGTCAACACTAAACTCATACCAAAACCAGACAATACTTTCAAGAAAGTAAAACCAAAGACCAGTATCTCTCATGACCAAAGATACAAAAATCCTCAACAAAATACCAGCAGATCCAATCCAATAGTGTATGGAAGAGTTAGACACAATGGCCAGCTGGAATTTATCCCAAGTATGCAAGGCTGGTTCACACTCAAAAGTCAATTAATGTAATCTATCACATTAACAGGTTAAAGAAGAAAAATCATACAAGCATATCAACAGATGTAGAAAATAATTTGACAAAATCCAACACTAATTCATGTGAAAAACTTACTGCAAACTAGGAGTGGAAGTTCCTCAACATGATAAATGACATTTATTTAAAAGCCTACAACTATAGTCATACTTGATGATGAGAAACTAGATGCTTTCACCATCTAGGTGAACAAAACAAGGATGTCCCCTCTAATCACTCCTATTGAACATCATACTAGAAGTCCTAGCTAATGCAATAAGAAAAAGTAAAATAAAAGGTATACAGATATGTAAGGAAGAAATAAATCTGTCTTTGTTCACAGTGAAATGATTGTCTAGGTAGAAATTTTCAAAGAAGTGACAAAAAAACCTTCTAGAACTAATAAATGACTATGACAAGACTGCAGGACATAGGTAAATACACAAAAGTCAATCACTTTCCTATATATCAGCAACAAGCAACTGGAATTTGAAATTTAAAACACCCCATTTATGTTAGCACCAAAAACTGAAATACTTAGTTATAAACCTAACAAAATATGTGCAATATCCCAATGTCTATATATGAAAAATTACAAAACTCTAATATAAGAAATTAAGCCCTGGCTGGTGTAGCTCAGTGGATTGAGCCCAGGCCTGAGAACCAAAAGACTGCGGTTTGATTCCCAGTCAGGGCACATGCCTGAGTTGCAGGCCAGTTCCCGGCAGGGGACACATGAGAGGCAACTGTACATTGATGTTTCTCTCCCTCTCTCCTTCCCTTCCCCTATAAAGATAAATAAATAAAATCTTAAAAAAATAAAATAAGAAATTAATGAAGATCTGAATAAATGGAAAGATAATTCTATGTTAGTGGATAGGAAGACTTGATATTGTCAAGATGTCAGTTCATTCCAATTTAACCTATAGATTGAGTACAATCCCAATCATATTCCAGCCAGCTACTTTGTAAAAATTGAGAAACTGACCTTAAAGTTTATATGGAAAAGCAAAAGACCAAAAGTATCCAAATTAACAGTGAAAAAGAACAAAATCAGAAGACTGACACTGCCTAACTTCAAGACCCAATATAAAGCTACAGTAATCAAAATACTATGGCATTGCCTAAAGAGTAAACAAATTGGTAAGTGGTGCAGAATAGAGAGCTCAGCAATAGACTCACATAAATATAGTTAACTGATCTTTGCCAAGTGAGCAAAGGCAATTCAATAGAGAAAGGACAGTCTTTTCAACAAATGGTGCTGGAACAACTACACAAATACATGCACATGAATGTTTATAGTAACTCGTAATCACCAAAACCTGTAAGTAACTAAGAGGCCCTTCAATAGATAAAGAGATAAACTATGATGCATCCATACAACAGAATATTATTCAGTGATAAAAAGAAATGGCCTATCAAGCCACAACAAGACATGGAGGAACCTTAAATACATATTGCTAAGTGGAAGAAGGCAGCTTGGTTCCAACTATATGTCATTGTGGAAAAGGAACAACTGTAGGGACGGTAAAAATATCAGTGGTTAGTAGGAGTTTGGAGAGAAGTAAAAGTGGAAGAAGGCAAAAAAAGAAAGGATTAATAGGTGGAGCACAACGGATTTTTTTAAGGCAGTGAAACTATTCTGTATGATATGGTAATAGTAGATACACGACATCATGCATTTCACAAAAGCCATAGAAAGCACAACACAAAGAGTGAACCCTAATGTAAACCATAGATTTCAGTTAATTATCATTTATCAATATTGGTTCATTGATTGTAACAAAAATATACTAATATAAAATATTAATAATAGGGGAAACTGTGGGGGAGGAGTGGAAGGCAGGGGAAGAGAAGGAGTATATAAGAACCCTGTACTTTCTACTCAACTTTTCTGTAAACTTAAAACTGCTCTAAAAATAAGGTCTATTATTTTTTTGTAAAAAAAAAAAGACAAAAAAACCCACCACAAGACAAGGTCAAAGCATAAACATTGCTCTCATATCCACTCACTTGAATCTGATGTTTTCAATGTGCCTTTTCTTGGTTTTTGGTTTATGGGTGTGTTTTATCTGATAATAGATATAAAAGTACTTCGTATAGTGTTGGTTACATTTTTGCAAAATTGCATTTTGAGGAACTCCTTTTCTTGCATTTTTAAAGCATAAGGAGGAAAGGAGAAGTAGAAAAGGAGAAAGATGAAGATGAGAGGAAGGCTACAACCTGAGGAACTGAAACGCCACAGTTCCATATTAACATCCACCCTTAAACAAAAGGTAAAGGTGCAGCACATTTATCTTTTATATAATCACAACAATAGTTTTGTACTGAAGTGCCACAGATAAAGAACGTCAGTGAATTGGAGTTAAGCAATGCAGAAAAGTGGGCTGTATCTTCTTTAGCTGTATTCATCACCCTTTCCCTTTTCTCCTCCTTCACACATAGATGCAAATTGATAGTTGTTCAATTTTATTTGGAATTTGTGACACCACAACCATTGGCTTGCTTTGGGATCTGGATTATTTGCCAAGTTTTGCCACTTCTGCATTCTCCACTCCCTCAGATGTTGAGGATAAGCCTCCTCACATTCACCACTAGTATAGTTGATCAACATCTTATCCTCTAGGTGCCTGATGCATTAGTCACTCTTTCCTCTCTTTATATTTTTGTGTGCATGTGCATGTATACCCACACAGAGGCTCCTTAGCTAAAATATATCCTGGAAGGGTGACATCATTCCATTTCATCCTGTGTTATTTTTGGTCATCAGAACATTCCAAGCTACATCCACATTTCTACCTGTTGACAGATGCAACTCCTCCCAATGAGGTTAAATTAGAAATAATTGTCCATTTATGGCATGGTATTTCCAATATGAAATTCACATTGGCTGATCCAAAAGTTTGAGAATTTTCCATACATCTAGAGGCCTAATATAATCAAACTCCTTCCTATAAATGGAGCATCAATTCAGATGTTGGAGGAACCAACAAAATCAGCACCCCAGTAGAGTTACTAGAGAGCACAAGTTTGTATCAACCAAGAAATATCTGAGAGGAAAATTATGCTTTAACGTATGTACTTCAGGTTTTGAGCCCATAAACTCCTTCAAAACAGATTAGTAATTTAAAACTTTGTTTTACAAACAAGCAAGCAAAATATGACCAAAGACACTGAAATAGGGAACAGGCTAACAGGGTCCAGAGGGGAGAGGGGAGAGAATCATAGGGGAAAAGGGGATGGACTCACATGAACAAGTATAAAGGACACATGGACAATAACTAAGGGTGGGGGGTGGAAATGGGAGGGAGGTGGGGAGCATGGGGCGGGGGGTGGGCAGGGTTGGGAATATAAGACAGAAAGCTGTACTTGAACAAGAATTAAATAAAAAAATTATTTAAAAAATAAATAAAACTTTGTTTTAGTCTTGCAACTTCTTAAACAATTGTTGGCATAATTGGAAAGCACCTACAAATTGAAACAGACACAAACTACAAATGAGTCTTCCCAATTCCCACTTTCTCAACCTCCATTTCCACAACCCAGACCCCTCCCTTGGTGCTCTGAGTGAAGCCATGCATCTGCTCAAGCAACTCAGATTTCAAAGGGAAGTAGTTAATGGAAACTGAATACATCATAGCCCATAACACACAAACTATTTAACTCTACTATAAAGAATGGATCCATGTAAGTATGAATGATTTTTTTGTCTTGGCTGGGTTGGGTTTCCACATAACTCAACCTCTGCCCCACCTTTGTGACTGCCCATGCCTGCCTGTACCTGCCTGTGTGCTCTGATCCCGCCCCGCCCCGCCCCCCCACACACTTCCTATTTGAGAAACACAGGCTGCTCCAAGAAAACTGAACAAGAAGAGTATCGTGCCAATCAGAGGTGCAGGGGTAAGGGTTTTATCATTGAAACTAAAGTGCATGATAAGGGCCAGGTAGAACAAGCACTGTTGCAAAGTTCACTTTTAGGGGCAATTGACGTAAAAGTGTGCAGCCTGGTATCACAAAAGTTAGGTGTAGGTTTTCCACTCAAAACTTCATTAGAAATTTCCCCAAATCTCCATCCTAAATAATGTAACTTCTCTTACTTTATTTCTTGGTCCTCACTCAAGACCAATTGTTTTTACATAAAAGATATTCAACGTAATTATACAACAAAAATAAGTAAAATTAGTCCCTAAATATTGAAAGTAAAATTAAATTAACTTGTATATTAAATTACACAAGTGGCATAACCAGGTAGAGATAAATAATTTCATCTCAGTTTAAGATACAGTAATATCATCACCAATCCTTAGTGGGGGTATGCCCTAAGGGTAAAAGTAATTAAAGAATAAAATCTTCAACTCTTTTCAGTACTTCTTTCATTGGTGGTACTGTTGATATTTTTACATTGACACTGCTACATGTATTTTGTGGGATAAAGTAAATGAGTAATTAATTACACTGGGGACATTGAGAGCTTGAATTTTGATATGAAAAAAGTCAATACAGATATAAGATTATTGAGGTTAAATAAAATATCTAGTCTTCGGTGGAAGGACCAATGTAAATAATTCATGGTTTATTTTATCGCCAAATAAGATTCTACCTCCATACACCAAATGGGGGAAAAAAAGGTATCCAATAGTGTGGTCCACTTTTTCCATTTAACATTATGTAATACATCTTCCCTTTAAATTCCAAAAGAAAAGGAGGTTTCCAATAATTAATGGCATTAGTTTTCACTATCTGATAAGTTACTTCTTAGGAGGAAAGGTCCAGAGGCCATCTAGCTGCTAATAGAATGGGTTCAGAATTTCCACAGCAAACTCGCCATGCTTTCAAAAATTAAAGTCAGTAGAACTAGTGCTCCAATGCTGTTTCACTTGAAAACAGTGTAAAAAGAACAGAAATAATGATCATTAACCATGTATTGCTGAGCTGGTATATGATGGGACTAGTTTAAGGGGTTGGACAGGCGTGGGTGTTACAAACTCCTTTTGCTGGAGTACCCTGGTGGAGATGGATGTCTGGGGAATAAATACTCAATTTTCTGTAGGCTGCAAACTTAAGTGGAGTGCATCAGGCTCAAGTCATTAACATAGAATTTGTGCCCTCTAAGGTAATTGGACAGCACGGAGTTTACACACCATAGCTAACCACCAATTAAGATGAACTTTACTTATTTTGCTTGGGACTGGGAAGAAAAATTGTGTGTGTGTGTGTGTGTGTGTGTGTGTGTGTGTGTCTGCAGTATACACGCGTGCGCGCGGGGGCGAATACGTACACAAACAGATATGTAAAATTATATTGGCTATGTTATTCGTACGGCCGCTCAGTGAAAAGTGTCCTGTGGCCTGTCATCCCGTCCTTCTATTCAGGTATTCCAAATCGAGGATGAAGAGGACTCCGGTCCGGTTTAGACTTCAGCAACCTCTCTGGGAACCGGAAGAACGCACGGACCAGGTTGCCCCACCGGCTTCTTTATACCATTACACACATCACGTCCTGTCGGCGCGACAAGCTAAGTCAGGGGAAGGTATTTGCCGACGTACCCGGAACTGTTTCCAAGGTTTCCTCGGTTCGGGATATGGCGCGGTGACAGGTCCTCCAGGGAGCCACGGCAACCGGTATCTTCCCAGGCTGTCAAGAGCGCCTCCTTCTCCCCGGCTTCGGGGACCCAACGGCAGTGATGGCTCCGGTGTCTGGTTCGCGCAGCCCGGAGAGGGAGGCCTCGGGCTCCAGGGTGAAGCGTCGCAGTTCATCCAGGAGCCCTAAGCCTAGCAAATCCGCCCGATCCCCGCGGGGCCGCCGCTCTCGCTCGCACTCTTGTTCTCGGTCTGGGGATCGGAATGGCCTCAGCCATCAGTCGAGTGGCCTCGGCCCGAGCTCCCGAAACCAGCCCTACCGCTCCCGCTCGCGGTCACGCTCTCGAGAGCGGCCCTCTGCGACGCGGGGCACCCCCTTCTCTTCTGCCTCCTCGTCCGCCTATTATGGCGGCTACTCACGCCCCTACGGGAACGACAAGCCTTGGCCTAGCCTCTTGGACAAGGAGAGGGAGGAAAGCCTGCGGCAGAAGTGAGTGAGATGGGTGCACCCTCTCTTACACCCACCTACCTTCCAAGTCCAATTTTCTAGTTCATCCCTACTGACTATTTGCATTTCTCTCTCCGCCTGCCTTGCGCCCATTTTCTTTCCTTCCTTCAATGCACCCACTACAATGCCTTATTTGCTCTTTGATTTCCTTAAGTTTTCACTCATCCTCAGGCCCCTTTAATACGGTGCCCTGGTCTGCCGCTACACCCTTCTGTCTCTTGGCTTCTAGTGGACATGGTCGAGCGCCTCCGACCTATGGGAATCCTATAGGAAGCATTTACTTTGTTACGTAGTTATCGTCCCTGAGCATGTTTTTATTTCCCACTAGACAGTTCTAATGGAAAGGAGGGACCCTACTGTATTGATTACAAAATTCACAGTGCTTAGCACTCTGTAGGAACGCTACCATTGCTTGTTGAACGATCAGACAGGTTTGAACAGAATATGTTAAGTGGAGATATTTTGTAGCCGGTTGGGAAGGGTTGAGACTAAAGGTTTAAATTGGAGAAGAGAAAAACCTCTAATGACAAGATAATTGAATGAATGCAGGAAAAGTGATCTGCTCAACTCTAGATTAGGCTACATTGAGAAGGGTCCTGTTAAAAGTGTTCTCAATCTTGACCATGAAAAGTCAGGTCAGGGTGAGATCAGGTCTCTAATGAGAATGAGTATTGAAGTGGAAAAATAAATAGTTTAAGAAGTAGAAAGGAACCAGGTTATAATTATTTCTAAGCCTTAATGTCTAATGCTTAATGAGTGTTAAATTATGTGTTGGGCACTGCACTAAGTGGTTTGCATGCACTATGTGTTAAAAACAAGACATTTAAAAGTATTACAGGCATTGAGGTTAAGGTGTCAACAGCAGATGTCCCCATGAATTGTTTTCTTCCAGGAGAGGGAAGCCAGTAAAGCATAGTGAAGAAAGAGGACAGGCTTCGGAATCAGACTGCCTGAATTCAAAGCCCCGCTTTGCTGCTTAATAGTTGTGTGACCTTGGGCAAGTTACTTACTTATCCTTTAAGTGACTTATCCTTCAAGTAAATTATCCTGAACTTAATTTCTTCAGTATTTAAAAGGGGATGAAATTAGCACAATTGCTTTTATAGTTGTAATGATTTAGTGCTTGGAACCTAATAAATAGTCCTTACAGTGTTAATTATTAGGTTTTCCTGCCTGGGAACAGAAACAGTAAAAATGGTCCTGAGTTAGGTTGGAGACCTACCTCTCCAACTTAAGTTTTTCCGAAAGTTATCCTCGTGCTGTGTCAGTCAAAAAGCAGCAGCTTCTTGCTAGACAATTGTCACCAAAAGATGTTGGAACTTTTGGATGAAATTTGCATTTGTACATTTAGAAGATAAATAATTTATCTTAAAATGACAGATGGCAACAGGGGTTGAATTTGAGTACTTGCTCTTTACAGCCTGTCAAGCATTCTTCCTCCTGTATGTAAGTATTCCAAGTTCAGTCATAAGTATGTCTCTTTTTAGACTGTTTCTTCAAGTGGGAAACCTGACTCTGCACAATTATAATACCTCTTCCCCTAAATAAAGAATTATATTTATTTTGTAAGTTTTTTTAACCAAATGGAGTCACAGCTGCTAAACTTTGAGGAATGGAGCCTTAGGTTTTTATGTTTGTTTGTTTGTTTGTTTATGAGTAATAGAAAAATTAAGGGAAGAAATCACAAACATAAAACAATTTTTTCTGTGTCCCCTCTTAGAGTAGAGATATAATCTTTCTTTCTAAAAAGGAACTAAATGGAAAAAGAAAAACCCTGTATCTCATTGAGTACAATTTTTTGTCATATAAAATTTCTTTTTCAGAGCTCTCTTTATTTTCTACTTCTAATGCTTCATTTTTATTTTCTTCATTAATCATTTCTTTAAGATTTTATTTATTTTTAATTTATTTTTAGATAGAGGGGAAGGGAGGGAGAAAGAGAGGGAAAGAAACATTAATGGGAGGAACATTAATGAGAGGAACATCAGTCGGTTGCTTTTCACATGCTCCCAACCATGTACCTGACCTGCAACCCAGGCTCTGACCTGGAATTGAACCAGTGATCCTTTGCCTTATGGGATGATGCCCAGCCTATTGAGCCACACCAGCCAGGGCTATTTTCTTAATTAATTCTTGAATGTCAACAAACAGAAGGTTTGACCAAACAAAAGTATTGACCTCTCTATTTTCATAAATGTGCATAAACAAAAGAAGTTATTTACAAATGTAAAACTGTTTCTGTCACTCACACATTGCAGAAGATGAAATGAGCAGTTGGGAGCTATGTCACACGTGAGGCAGAGAGGATGCACTTGACAACCTCCCAGGCTACATTTCTGGCCCAGCCTCTCAAGCTGTCTGTAGTCTGTGCCATTTGATAGTACTATCAAAACATCAGTTCGTAATTGTTGACTTCACATTTAAGCCGTTTTTATTTTTATTTTTTAATAAATTTATTTATTTTTAGAAAAAGGGAAGGGAGGGAGGAAGAGAGAGAAACATCAGTCAGTTGCCTCTCACACACCTGCAACTGAGGACTTGGCCTGCAACCCAGGTATGTGCCCTGACCAGGAATCAAACCTGCGACCCTCCGGCCTTCAGGCCAGAGTTCAGTCCACTGAGCGATACCAGCCAAGGCTAAGCCAAGTTTTTATTAATTTAAAGTTTAAAATGTAAGGGAAAATAGGACTTGACTCCTTTGAATTTCATTATATGTTTAGGAAACAGTTTATCCTTGGAGTTATAATTCACATGCCTATATCTTCTAGGAGATTAAGCGAGAGAGAAAGGATTGGAGAATTGGGAGCTCCTGAAGTATGGGGACTTTCTCCAAAGAATCCAGAACCAGAGTAAGTGAATAAAAAATACATTTTTAAATGTAACATTTGTTTAACTCCAGAGTCTAGTGTCAAAATTTTTGTTCAGTACACCTCACATTTTTCTCCTTTCTTGTGATTAATGCTATTCTACCCCTTAAGTTTTTTTTAAATTTATTTTTAGAGAGAAGAGGGGGAGATAAACATTGGTCAGTTGCCTCTCACATGCCCTCAACTGGGGGCACAGCCCACAACCCAGGCATGTGCCCTGACTGGGAATCAAATCGGTGACCCTTTGCTTCACAGTCCTGTGCTCAATCCACTGAGCCACACCAGCCAGGGCTACCCCTTCAGTTTTAAAGACATCGAACATATCTGTTGCTGGCAGATTTTAGCATGCTAATAGTTTTCTTAAATTGTTATTCACAGAATGCTAATTTCTTGTTCATAGAAGGGTTCTGTGTTAAAACAGGTACTTGTATACTATTTCTGATCATTTTTTTTCTCAATCCAGTAGCAGTTTGCATGTCAGATGTTAGCATTATGAAGGGATTTTTTTACAGTATAATTGACATACATTATATTGGTTTCAGGTATACAGCATAATGATTTGATATTTTTATACAAGGGTGGGCAAAAGTAGGTTTATAGTTATTCATATGGAAAGTAATGTAACGATAAATAATAATACAAGAATAAACTGATTTTCGTGTACTCACAATTGTAAACCTACTTTTGCCTTGCCCTGTATATTCTTGGCTCCTTTGTTGTAAATTAATTGACCATATATGAGGGGAACCTGCCCCCAACAAACTGGAATTATCTTCTGGAGAGTGGGACCCTTGTAGTACAGGCTTTTCCCACTAGTCAAATGTTCTAGGAACCCATTTGTATCAGTTTTACCAGCTGGCATTGTTGTGAGAGGCTGCCTTCAGCTTCAGTCAATTTTTTTGAAGGCTCTTTCAGTGCATTTGCACATTTCATGATGGGTGATTTACCAGCACACCTGCCCACCCTCCGCTGAGTGTTCAGCATTTCTTGACCAAAAATGGCATGACTCCTGTGCCCCGCCCTCCCTGTTCACCCAGTCTGTCCCTGAGCAACTTTGGGGGGGTTTGTTTCCCGGGATGAAAAAGTCCTCAAAGGGAAATGTTTTGCTGATGTGGAAGAGGTGAAACAAAAAAACAGCAGAAGCACTAAAAGGCATCAAAATCAATGAGTTCAAAAACTGTTTTGAGCAGTGAGGAAAAAAATATGTCTCAGTAGGTATATTGCATCAAATGGAGAGTACTTTGAAGGTGTCTGAAGTTTAAACATGTAAGAATAAATACATAATTTTCTTCCAGGGTTTTTTTCCCAGTCCCCCCTCATATGTGTAGGTTTATTTCTGGGCTTTCTGTTCTGTTCCCCAAGGAATTTTTTTCAATAAACATACTGATATGGGTTTGTTTAGTTCCCCTATATCAAGTAGTATCTGAAGGTTTAATCCTTTTTCCTTTTCCTTATTTTTTTTCTCTTTGGTTCTGTTGATAAGCTGCTGCTTCTTTCTCCTCTGTTTCTGTGTCTACTTTAGGTTGAGTTGAAACAGTGGGCTTGAGTGGTAAACTTGTAATTTGTGACAGGGTGATAAAGCATTATTATCTGAAACTTGTTTTTATAAATAACTTTGGAAAATGCTTGAAGAATCTGACCTCAAAGAATTAGAGTTGGAAAGAACCCTAAAATTAATTTTCTAAGCAATACATAAATTATTCCAAATGTGATTTGCAGAGAAAAGATTATATGGTATAAGAACTCCTTGTCTAAACTGTTACAGAACTTTTTATAACACTCATTTTCGGAATTCTCTACAACAGAATGAGATGTGTTTATACTGTGGTGCGTGAGGCTCTTCTTGCTCTGGGGAGGCAGAACAGTTGCTGCTCTGCCGTGTGCCCTTTACACACGTAGAATAAAATTGTGACATCTTCCCACAGCCTTCTTATCCCCACTTTCTTTCATCTTTCCATATGGCTCCCATTGCCTTACTTTCATCCTGTGCTTTCTTCTGAATATATAAATCTTAAATGCCTATTTCAGTTTGAACAGCACTTTGTAAACTCTAAAGCATTATGCAAGTGTAAACAATTACTATATTACCATGAACGTGGTAAATCCTTAAACAGTACTCTTAGAAAAGCAGTCCAAATCTTGCTTTTAATAGTTCTTGGAAATCATTTGTTACTGAAACTTTTTTTAAAGATTTTATTCATTCATTTTTTTAGAGAGAGAGGAAGGAAAGGAGAAAGAGAGAGAGAAACATCAATGTGTGGTTGCCTCTCATGCGGCCCCCACCGGGGACCTGGCCCACAACCCAGGCATGTGCCCTGACTGGGAATCAAACTGGTGACCCTTATGGTTCGCAGGCCAGCACTCAATCCACTGAGCTACACCAGCTAGGGCCATTACTGAAACTTTTTAACTCTATATTTTTATACTCTGTGGTTCATATTTTATCACTTTCCTGATTCTTTCTTTTCTTTTTAAATTACAGTTGACATACAATATTATATTAGTTTCAGGTATACAATCCCATGATTAGACATTTACATAACTTACATAGTGATCACCCTAATAAATCTAGGGCCCATCTGGTACCATATATAGTATTACATTATTCCCTATGCTATACATTATATCCCTGTGATTATTCTGTAACTACCAATTTGTACTTCTAAATCTTTTTACCTTTTTCACCCACCCCCACCAACCCCTCTCCTGTCTAGCAGCTGTCAGTGTTTTCTGTATCTATGAGTATGTTTCTATTCTGCTTATTTGTTTTTTTAAATCCCACATATAAGTGAATTATCTGTCATTTGTCTTTTTCTGTGTGACTTATTTCACTCAGCATAATACCCTCTAAGTCCAACCATGTTGTTGCTGATGGCAAGATTTCATTCTTTTTTATGGCTGAATCGTATTTCATCTTATGTGTGTACCACTTCTTTATCCATTCATCTATTTATGGACACTTAGGTTGCTTCTGTATCTTGGCAATTGTAAATAATGCTGCAGTAAGCATATGGATGTATATGTTTTTTCAATTTAGTGTTTTGGGTTTCTCTGGATTAATACCCAGTAGTGGAAGTGCTGGATCCTTCTTTGTCTCTTGTTAATGACTTTTGTTTCAAAGTCTATTTTGTCAAGTACAGATGGTTTTTCAGATACGATACCCACCTGCCGACTCTGTGTGGAAAGGGCTCAGCAAAGAAACAATGGCCTTTGTCAACACTTCTGTCTGGGAGAAAGCTGCCCCTCCAGCCCTCTCCCTGCTGCCAGTCAGTTCAGTTCCTCCCTGTATGTCCCTGGTGCCTTTCAACCTGCTGTCCCAGCTCTGGAGCTCAGAGGGAGTGAGACCGAGTAAGTCCATGCACGGGCCATTTAAGAGGAATGTCTGGGTCTCTGGAATCCCTCCCTCTCACTCAGCCACAATCCCTGCTGGTTTTTACACCCAGAAGTTACAGGACTTCTCTTCCTGGCACTGGAACCTGGGCTGGGGTGCCTGGGTGGGGCTGGGACAACTTGCTCCTCAGAGAGGGACCCCTTGCAGCCAAAATATCCCTCCCAGTTTTTAACTACCATATGTGGGTATGGGACCAGCCTGTTCAATGTCTCTGTCCCTCCTACTAGTCTTGATGTGGCTTCTTCAGTATATTTTTAGTTATAGGACTTCTTTTCAGCTAGATTTCAGGTGGTTTTGAATGATGGTTGTACTGTAGTTTAGTTGTAATTTTGATGTGATCGCGTGAGGTTCTGAGTATGGTGTTTAGATACTCCTGTCATCCTGACCAGCCCCGTACATTTCTGATTCTTATAACTATGCTCTTTATTTTTTTCATTGTCCAAGCATGTGGTGATTTTTATGAAGAATAAGTTTGAGCCCTGGCTGGTATAGCTCAGTGGATTGAGCATGGACTGCAAACCAAAGGGTTGCTGGTTCGGTTCCCAGTCAGGGCACATGCCTTGGTTGCAGGCCAGGTCCCCAGTGGGGGCCACGTGAGAGATAACCATACATTGATATATGTCTCTCTCTCTTTCTCCCTCCCTTCCCCTCTCTAAAAATAAATAAATAAAATCTTTTAAAAAAGAGAGAATAAGTTTGAGCCCTGACCTGGGAGCTCAGTTGGTTAGAGCATGGTCCTGATACACCAAGGTTGGGGATTTGGTCCCAGCCAGGACACACACAAGAATCAACCAAAGAATACATATAATAAGTTGAACAACAAATTGATGTCTCTCTGTCTTTCTCCCTCTTCCTGCCTCTCTAAAATCAATAAATAGAAATTAGGAAAAAAAATTTAAAGAATAACTTTGATTTGCTCTGTCCAGGCATCTCAGTTGGTTGGGATGTCATCCCATACACCAATAGGTTGTGGGTTTGATTCCTGGTCAGGGCACATACCTGGGTTGTGGGTTCAGTCCTCGGTCAGGGCGCAACTGATTGAGGTTTCTCACATCCATATTTCTGTTTCTGTCTCTCTTTCTCTTTCCTTTCCTCTCTAAAATCAATTAACATACCCTTGGATGAGGATTAAAATAAAAAAGAATAACTGGTTCTAAGCATTCCACCTTCAAGTCTATAACACTTTATATTAAAAACTATTATACAGGCACAAATACAAACAATATTAAGTTATGAAAACAAATATATTAAGGCTCCCTTTATATACATTATAAACATTCAAACAAGTCAAGGTTGGTTTTTTTTAGAAATTTTTTTATAAGGAGAGGGTTTATTTATTTATTTTTAAGATCTTATTTATTTATCTTTAGAGGGGAAGGGAAGGAGAGAAGGAGAGAAACATCAGTGTATGGTTGCCTCTTGTGCGTCCCCTGCTGGGAACTGGCCTGCAACCCAGGCATGTGCCCTGACTGGGAATCGAACCACAATCGTGTGGTTCACAGGCCCGCACTCAATCCACTGAGCTACACCAGCCAGGGCAAGTCAAGATTTTCAAAGTAGAAGAATAAAGTCAACTGTTATAGCTTAGGAAACAACACTGTTTTATTACTAGGAGATTATAAAACACTGAACTAGTTTAAGACAAACACAGACTAGGAAAATGGAGCCATTTTTGTCCAAAAGTGGCTCAAAGCACAAACTGCTTGGATGTTCATGAGTCCTAGGGGTTTGGACTGTAAAGCGTGGGGGGAGACTGATGCCTTTTTAACCTCAGGCCTGTGAGCTAAGCTGATCTGATGACTTCAAAGCGCTGATCTGATGACTTCTTTATGTGTACCTTCCACTGTTTAGTCATTGAGACGTCACTGTATGCTATTTACAAGTCTTCTTTTGGCCATCTTTATACCACTAACTCCAAATAATTCTGCAGATTTATGAGTGAGATTGGGAGGGAAATGCTTTGTAACTTGTTTTTCCCAATGAAGGATGAATTCTAGGTAAGTTCTTGGTTCTTCTAAAGGAGACTGTCAGAGCCCTTGAGAATTTTATCAAGTGACAGAATTGTTTCAAGGACTTATTGAGCCAGTCCTGAACCATCATTTTACAAATCACATCATTAGTCGCTATGCACAAAGAAAATATTCCAGTCAATGTGCAATCAGAAATGTACTTTTCAAGATGAGGGCAGTTAACATACATTCTTCTTTCAAAAGGAAGAGCTATGGGGAAAAAAGTTATCATTCCATCCTTTAAAAGAAAACTACTATAGAGCACCATCTTATCTTAAGCATCTCCTATTTTATTTAAATAATACTTGCTGATGAGAGAAATCATCCATTCCAGGTATAATCCACATATTCTCAAACTTGCAGTACATGATCACTGCAATAACCATGTTCTTTAAATTCAGCTCTGATGAACATACACCAGTAGAGGATGAGGAACCAAAGAAAAGCACCACTTCAGCTTCTACTTCAGAAGGTATGCTTTTTTTTTCCCTCTGCGTCATTGAGTGACGGCTGCCACTGGCACAGTCCCAGGGCAAGGATGCACCCAAGGGTTTTTCTTTCAGCACCAGCTACCAAATCCTGGCCCCACTGCCTCAAAAGGTATGTTTTAAATACAGAACTTTTTTATTTACAAGTTAAAAAATAAATTTATAAATAGTTAAAGATTAGACTTTGCTTTTGTTCAAATTGTCTATCACATATTCTTTTTCAGTATTTCAAATACAATAAAGTTGCTGTTTAGATATATATATATACTTCGGTAGAAGTTGATTTGTATTTGTACTCTATGTAGAAGAAAAGAAGAAGAAGAAGAAGGATAGTCACTCAAAAGAAAGGTCCAAGAAAAGAAGAAAGAAAAAATCATCTAAAAGAAAACACAAGAATTATTCTGACGATAGTGACAGTGACTCTGATTCTGAAACAGACTCCGCTGGTAAGAGAGTCACATCATTCTGCAGGCCTCAGTTCAGAACTACTTTTACATTCTAAAGCTTATTTCAGAAGCAGGTTCTTAAAAACAATAATAGTAGTCAAGAGTTTTTGGACACTTACTGACTTTGGGATGGGCACAGGCTATGTGCTTGCTATTTCATCCACACGGCAACTGTAAGATAGTTCTTCGAGAAGGGAAAAAGAGGCATGGAGCATCATTGTCACACATTTGGGATTCAGGCCTAACCAGGGTGACTCTAGATTGGTTGTGTGCAGGTGTCCAAGGCATGTGGCACCGAACCAAGTTGGGGTTGGGCTGCAAGACGTGGTACCACACCAAGCCTACGGGGCTGCCGCAGCCCACAGGAGCAGCTCTTCTGTGTAATTCTCACACTCAGTGGGCACCTTTGTGCAATTTTCAAAAAGCCACACCATAAAGAGCCCCTTCAGGCTGGCAGCTCGTTTAAGGAAGCCACCCTGTGGGCTGGCACATCACAAAAGCCACCTGTTTGCGCCTAATCCTGCCTGATGATGGGCAGAGGCTGCCTCCTCTGGGGACACATTACATAAAGGTGTCCCATGCTCTGCTGTCACCTGGGTTTCCTGGCCCCCATGGTCACTTTTCTTCCTCACTGCTGGAAGACCCAACTATTTTAAAGCACAAATCCGAGCATGTCAGTCCCCTTCTCAAAACCCTTGAGTAGCACTCCATAGCCTTCACAGTGAACTTCACACCCTGATTGATCCATTCTATTTGGGGGGGGGTATTTTTTTAAAATATATTTTATTGATTGTACCATTACAATTGTTCTATTCCCCCCTTCATTCCCCTCCACCCTGCACACCCCCTCCCCCACCATTCCCCCCTTTAGTTTATGACCACGTGTCTCAAGTTCTTTAGATTCTATATTTCCCCTACTATGATTGATCTATTCTAATCACACACACCCTGTCACTTTCTCTCATGGTGTCCTCTGTAGCCTGAAGACTACTTTCTGTCCCCTCAATGTTTCACCTTCCTTCTCTTGATTTTGTGACTTGATGCAGATAGTCCACCTGCCTGCAATGCCCGTCTCGCCCTGCATGCAGCTTGGCTTACTCGTTTCAACAATGGGCAGGCATTACTTTTGTAATAGAACTGACTTTAAAAAGAGCTAGCTTAAGAGTCACCTTTGCCTAGTCAGCCATTCTTCACCCTCCCCAAGTCAGCCTGACTGTGAGACTCCTCTGTAGGCCTAGAGCACCCCACGCTTTCTCTGTCACTCGGAATGCTGGTTATCTCCTTACCTCTGTCACCTGCATTAGACTGCGCTGCTGGAAAGCATCCCCCCAAATGCACACAAAGGTTTTTCTCTTTCCATCTTGAAAATACCCAAACGTTCAGAAAAGTACAGAGAATAGTATAGTACCATATGCATGTCCCTTTAATTTTAACAATTGTTAGTAGTTTCACATATTTGTTTCAAATACCATACCTTGCCATATATAATGAGCCCAAATTTTTGAGGGAAAACTAAGGGTGTACATTATACATGGGTATAATGATTACATGCCATGAGCATAATAATGCCATGTATGATGCACCCAAAAACGTGGGTAGGCATTATACACGGCAAAATACAGTATTTTTTTCTTGTTGAGATAGTCGATATAAATTATAAATATCACACTGCCACTCTAAGGATTTCTGTATACATCTCTTACATTTTCCTACTTAATCACAATTCTATTATTTCATGTAATAAAATTAATAATAATGCCCTATATCACCAAATACTTAGTGTGACTTTAATATCTGTGTCCCCAGTGCTTTGCGCACATTCTGACAAGTAGCAATAAATGAATGAATTTCTGTGTCACAGCAAATAGAACAGTAATGTGATATTTATCTACTCAAAAGTATTGGGGGGTTAGAATTAAAATTTTTTTAATTTCTAAATTCTTTAATTTGCAGATGAAGATACAAAAAGGAGATCAAAGAAAGCCAAGAAAAAGGAAAAGAAGAAGAAACGCAGATCGTTGGTTTTATTTATTTATTTATTTTTAGAGAGAGGGGAAGGGAGGAAGAAAGGGAAGGAGAGAAACATCAATGTGTGGTTGCCTCTCATGTGCCCGCTACTGGACACCTGGCCCACAACCCAGGCATGTGCCCTGACTATGAATCAAACTGTCACCAGTTTGATTCGCAGGCTGGCACTTAACCCACTGAGCTACACCAGCCAGAGCGCTTCAATTTTTACTATGGAAAATTTCACATACATATAAAATTATATAAAACAATAAAATGATCTCCCATGTAACCACCACCCAGCTTGCATAATTACCAATTCATGGACAGTCTCCACTGCCCCACCCCAGATTATTTTGAAACCAGTCCCAGATATTATTTCATCCATAAACCAGCATGTTTCTCTAAAAGATAGACATTCTTTTAAAAAATAGCATAACTACAGTACTTTTGTCACATCTAAGGTATTTAACAATAATTTCTCAATTCTTGGCAGTTTTTTTGTAGAGTCTATTCAAATCAGGATCCAAGTAATGACATGAATTGCCATTGGTTGACATGTCACTTAAGTCTCTAAATCCTCTTCTTTTTTTATTCTTGCATTTTGTTGAAGAAACCAAATTATTTGTCCTATAGTTTCCTGCAGTATGGATTTTGCTGACTGTATTCCCATGGTATCCTTTTAACATGTTCTGTCCTCTATATTTATAAGATAAACCTACCCTCATGAACTGTTGGGGTACTCTGAAGTAGTTTGTATAGGAAGAACGGGATAATTACTTACTTTTTTTTGTTTTTTGAGTTTTCAGAGTAATGAGCTGGGTTATTTTACTATCATTATGAACCCAAGTATTTGTACATGTTTGATGTTTTTTAATCCATTACATTTAAAATTATTGATGTTCAAATTGGTATAGCTGTTTTTTAAGTGCTTTATTTCTGTTATCTTTCTACAACATGAGACCTGTATTTCATTGTTTCTGTCAGGGGTCTTTTTTTTTTAATAGGGAAACATGATTTGGTTAAATAAGTTAAGATTTTCAAATTAAAATTATTCTCTAAAAAGTTTGAATAAGCTAAGAATTCAAATCTAATCAGTCTTTTCATTGCCTTGAAAAATAATATGCCCTTTAACATGGGAAAATTGAGTCACTTTGTATCAAATTATATAATTACAGGAAGAAACACAAGAAAAAGAAGTCTAAGAAGAACAGAAAAGATTCCAGTGATTCAAGCTCTAAAGATTCCCAAGAAGAGTTTCTGGAGAATCCCTGGAAGGATCGATCAAGTAGGTTCTGATGATACACTTTTTTTTTCATTATTTGAGTATTTATTACTACAATTCACCCTTGAACAACATGGGTTTGAATTGCATGGGTCCACTTATATAAGGATTTTTTCCCAAAAATACTGTAAATATATTTTCTCTTCCTTATGATTTTCTTTTTTTTCTTTGTTTATTATCAACACTATTACAAGTGTCCTTGATAGACTTTGACTCAGAACAGATAAAACATTGAATTAACTAACCAGTTAGTCAAAATGTGAATATATTTCTGAACATCTTTCATGCAGAGCCTGAAGAACCCTCAGATTTAATTGGCCCAGAGGCTCCAAAAACACTTGCCTCTCAAGATGATAAACCTCTGAAGTAAGTAACAGTGTATTTACAATATCTAAAGTACCTCCTCAAAAGTATGGCCCTAACTTAACCTTTCCAAGCTTATCTCCCTCTGCCCCCTTATTTATACCTCAGGTTCCAACTGAGCTGAGCGAGTTTCCCAGTGGTTACTGTGCACTTTCCCACATTGTACCTTGTTGCCCTTATTTCTTCCCCCAACATGCTTTCCCTTCTTTTCCCAGCCCTATTTTCTTCACTAGCTCCAGTTTCTTCCTGGTAAAATCCTCACTATCCTTCAAAGCCATTTTCAAAAGGTGGGGGGTATGTGCCTATTCCCAGTACCTTCCCTCCAAAGTAGGTGTGATTCCTACCCTCTTTCATCCTTTAGTCCTCAAGGCATTTTCTATTTCTTTTGTGAAATGTATTGCAGTTATATCCGTATTATAACTGCATTGTATTACAGTTATATTGTATTGTGGTTATATCCTTATTAATATATAAATTCCACAAGAACAGAGATTATTTTGTTTAATAGATATTTAAAAAGCATTTAATAAGTTGAATGAAGGGATGATAGTTTTTAAAGTCCCCTTGAATGAAAGGTAGTAGATAATTGTTACTACATGTGTTGTTATTGGTTATAAGGCTAAACAGTATGTTCAGTTTGAGATATATTATTCCTTTGCTTTTTTTCATGGAAAAGGGGAAGAAGAATTCACTGAAAGGAGCAGTAATGGCAGTGCCTTAGGGATAAATTGATCCATAACTGTAAAACATGAATCTATACATGTGAACACCACTTCTTTCGTTCTTCCAAAGTATCTCTACACTTCTGGGTTGGTTACATAGGTCACAGGACACTGTTTACTAATTAAATTAAAATAATTCGTGTTGGGCTTCCCAACATGCTGCCACTCAATAACTGTTATTCCCACTGTTTGCTGAGAGTAAATGAATTTTTGCGCTCTCTTTAGATGTTGGGCTTTTTATAATGGACCTTTTCTGAATTCTGCATTACTTTGTAGCTATGGCCATGCCCTGTTACCTGGTGAAGGTGCAGCTATGGCTGAATATGTAAAAGCTGGAAAACGTATCCCACGAAGAGGTGAAATTGGTTTGACAAGTGAAGAAATTGCATCATTTGAATGCTCGGGTTACGTAATGAGTGGTAGCAGGTATGCTCTTGGCATTGAAATCAGTTTTGGTATTAGATCATTTCCTTCTTTCCCACTACCAGAATTATATTTGGTGATTGATTTTCATTAAGTGACCATTCCTAATCAAAAGTAAAGTATAAGTATTGTTTTAGTATGGGTTTTATTAGTATAAATGTGGTTGTCTGAAATTCTGTGTATGTAGCTCAGCCTCCAAATCAGCTACGTCAAAGAATCAGTCTTTCCAGTGTCTTTTCTTATTTCATATTTTGGTACAGATAGTTTACCCTATGGAGGATATATCTAAATTCAGCTCTTCACTGCCCCATGGGGAATGTAGCATTTTTCTAGTTAAGAAAGAATTTTCATAAGACAGTGTTTCCTGGTTTCTAAGTTTGCCTCTGAGGACAAAGAACAGAAAAGAATTATGACAGACATCAGGTTCAGCATGGGAAAATGAATATAAAATTAGGGGAGAGAAAGCAAAGTACCAAGAAGAACAAGGAGAACAAATAGGACATCTGTACCAAAATCAGACTGAAGTTTGGATTTTTAAAAACTTTCTATAAAGTTTCCCTGGCTGGTGTGGCTCAGTGGATTGAGCACCAGCCTGTGAACCAAAGAGTCTCTGGTTTGCCTCCTAGTCAGGGCACATGCCTGGGTTGCAGGCCAGGTTCCCAGTAGGGGGTACGCAAGAGGCAACCACACATTGATGCTTCTCTCCCTCTCTTTCTCCCTCCCTTCCCCTTTGTCTAAAAATAAATAAATTAAATCTTTTTTAAAAATCTTTTTAAAAAACTATACATAAAGTTTTAAAAGTAGATAAATCTCTTAAAATCAAATTGGAGGCAAATATTAGCAGCACCTCTGAAGCACTTAGAATCTTAGAATTCAGAGGACCAACATTTGAAAACATATCTGAGGATCAGCACAATAAGATAAGAAAAAGAAATTAGAGACATAATGATCGGAAAAGAGGATATAACAATGTCATTTTTGTGAATGATATGGATTTTTTATATGGAAAATTTTAAAGAATCTAGAGATAAATTATAAATAAGCAGGTTTAACAAATGGTTGGATATAAGGTTAATACACAAAAATCAATTGCATTTCTGTGTACCAGCAACAAACAACTAGGAAATGTAACTAAATAAAAAAGAAAATAACATTTATAACAGTATCAGAGAATATGAGGGACTTGGGAATAAATCTAATAAAAGATGTCCAGGAGCTCTACAGGGAAAACTATAAAATTATTGAGACACTTAGAAAGATGGAAATAAATGGAGAGATAGCATGTTTGTGGATGAAAGACAATATTGTAAAGTTGTCAGTTTTTCCCAAACTGATCTGTAGATTCAGTGCAGTTCCAGTCAAAATCACAACAGATTTTTCATGATACTTATAATAAGTTAGTTTTAAAATTTATATGTTAGACTAGATGGCCAAGAATAGCTAGGTCACTTCTGAAGATGAGGAGGAGGAAGATGAGATTTGTTCTACCAGATGTGAAGACTTATTATGATGCTTACAGTACATTAGAAAGTATGGGGGTACGAATGATTTGTTTGATGGAATAAAATACAGAGCCCAGGGACAGAGCCATACATGTATGGAAACTAGGTATATGAAAAAGATGGCCTGTCAAATCACTGGGGAAAGAATAAACTATTCAGTAAATGCTTCAAGAAAAAAATTGTTATCTACATGAAAAAGATGAAAGTAGATCCCTGTATTACCATATTTAAAAATCATTACAGCTAGATTAAGGACTTAAATGTCAGAAACCACTTTAACACTCTTAATATAAAATATGAGCAAATATCTGTTAGATCTTGGGGTGGAAACAGTGTTTTTTAAAGTTGACAAAAAATGCAATAACCATAAAACAAAATATTGCTAAATGTGTCTAAGTTAAAAGTAAGAATTTTTGTTTATCAAAAGACATCTTAAAATAAGTAAAAAGACAAGTTCCAAGCTGGGATAAGATCCTGCAATGAACACAACCATTATATAGTTAGCATTGAGAACATTTAAAGAATACCAATAAACAACACAAAAGAAAAGTGGGAAAATGACACAAACGGGCATTTGTCAGAAGAAATATGTATGGCCTATATGTACATAAAAAGAATTCATTATCATCAGAAATGGAACTTAAGAACATACTGAAATACTCTTTTACATGCATTTGACAGACAAAAGTTCATAGTTCTAACAATACCAAGCATTGGAGAGGATGTGGATCTACAGGATCTCTTAAGTATTACTAGTGGTGGTGTAAATTGGTACAGCCACCTTGGAAAACACTCTGCCATTATCTTGGAAAGTTGAACACTCATATACTTTTATGACCCAGTAACTCCATACCTAGATACCCACGAGAAAATCTTTCCCTTGTACTAGGAGACATTTACATACAGGTTTATTACAGCATCGTTCACATAGCACTTCCTGTTCCAGATAAACTCCTCACTGCACCCTGAGCAACATAAATACATTGTCATCTCCTTCACTCTCCATCCTGCCACTCTCCAACTTCCACACTAACCTGAAATGGTTCTCCCCTCTTCTCACTCTCAGTTTTCTCTATTTTTCTGGACAGCTCATGCTTCATCTTGAACTGACTGTATAGGATTGGGTATATATACATAAAAGAGGCAGGTTTTCATGAAGTTTTCCTGCTAAATAAGCAACCTTTGAAGATGATGTAATAGTTCCCCTCTGCCCCTGCCACTATAGTTTCCTGATTTGGATCCTGTGCTAAATCCCTTCTTTATTTTCTTTGAGCTTCTACTAGAGTCAAAGGAGTTAAATTCAATTTTAGGTGTAGACTTGGTTCTTATGGTTGTATGAGAAATTTGAACCTTAAAGAAGTTGTACCTAATTGATGACAGCTTAAGTCTTTCATCCATCCTACTATCAGTTTCACAAAGGCAAATTGCACATATCACCTAGGAGGTTTAATAATTTGCCTGTTTCTGGTTGTTTTACTGGAGACAGCAGAACTAGACTTAGGCCCTTAGTATTTAAAATTAATAGCTTTCACGATGTTTACAGAATCTCAGAGATTATTATTTGAATACTAGAAATGAATCAAAGGATACGTTGGCAGATAAAATAAGCTCTCTTTTGAGAATATAACCCATTACAAAACAGTTACTGTTTGTCAAATTTTTTTTAAAGATTTTATTTATTTATTTTTAGAGAGAGGGGAATGGAAGGAGAAAGAAAGGGAGTGAAACATCAGTGTGTGGTTGCCTCTCCCGTGCCCCCAACTGAGACCTGGCCCACAACCCAGGCATGTGCCCTGACTGGGAATCAAACCAACGACCCTTTGGTCTGCAGGCCCGTGCTCAATTCACCAAGCTACACCAGCCAGGCCTCTATTTGTCATAATTTTAAATGAACCACTCTGTATTAAGAAAAGATTAGTGAGGAAGTACTGTGAGAATAATTACTGAGAAATTAAGCCAAAAATAAAATTATCCCCAGGCATCGCCGAATGGAGGCTGTGCGACTACGGAAAGAAAACCAGATCTATAGTGCAGATGAGAAGAGAGCTCTTGCATCCTTTAACCAAGAAGAGAGACGAAAGAGAGAAAACAAGATTCTGGCCAGTTTTCGAGAGATGGTATACAGAAAAACTAAAGGGAAAGATGACAAATAAGGATTTTGGGCTTGTTCAGCAAATGTTTTTAACAGAAAGTCTGGGTTTTATATATACCTACAAAAAGATTGTTACAACCTG
The DNA here is from genome assembly GCF_014824575.4 of Sturnira hondurensis. Lineage (NCBI taxonomy): Eukaryota > Metazoa > Chordata > Mammalia > Chiroptera > Phyllostomidae > Sturnira > Sturnira hondurensis. Next base: position 21,294 of record NW_028092578.1, on the reverse strand, counting down.
AAAAGCTTTGCAGTGCTACTGTGCCTTCTATTTAATTCTTTCGGTCTTTCAATAAAAAGCTGCTTATTGATCTAACATTAGCAAGTTCTTTGGGTTATTTTGATTGACCTTAAAACTTTCTGGTTTAAAAATCCAAATTACAAATAAAATCTTACTGTATTGGCGGAGGTGACATTGAGAGAAAATGTCAGTGGGAGTAAAAGACAGAAAACTATACTTGAACAACAATTAAATTAAATATATATATTTTAAAAAATTTTAAAGAGAAAAAAATGGCAGTGAGATGAGAAACTTAACTCTCACACCATGGGACAGTGCTACTTGTAGCTCTACATGATGCCCGCCCCCACCCCAACTGAACTGGTAGGAAATTACCATTCCTCTATATTGAGGGTATTATGAATGGACTTGATAGAAACATACAGGAGGCCAGTTTTGTCAACACAATGAAGGCATTGCTGGAAAAAGCAAATCTGGAATTTGAAGACCAACTTTTATTTTACAATATATATCATCTGCCCTGCGAATAATGGATTTTGGTTTTAGTCCCTGACCAATCCCCAAACCAGCAAATAAACCAAAAAGCAAACTAACCCACAGACTTGTTGAATTGAAAATGTGAACATTAGTTTTAAAAATTCTTACTAGGTTACTTAAAAGTGTTTTTTTTCAAATATAAAATATTGGAAAGTCTATTGTTGTGCCACTGTAAGTACATTATTTCCATCTAAGCTGTATGTAGATCATAATTTGAATACTAGAAATTAATGGGAGTCAACTATGGTCAGTAGTTTAATAGGGAAAAATATAATGAATCATTATTTTAACTCGGTTTATAAGGATGAAACTAAAATGATATTAAACATTTTGCCTGTCCTTTATATAATAAGCAGATTTTATTTTAAATGTCGTTTAACCTTTCAGATTGGTTTTTACATCTATGATTCAGTTTAATCTTTAATTTTTTATAGAACCCCTGCACTTTATCACTTTTTTATGTCTACTATTGACTTTTAAGTTTGGGAGAAATGGAAAACTTTGGAACTATGAGATTACAATTTTTCCCTTCCCTATGTCATTCAGTTTTAGTCATTAGGTCACAAGAGTGAAGGGGGAGGGGACAGTGGAAGTTCGGGTTGTCTTTGTTAAGGTTCTTTTGAGCTGCATTACTATTTTATACCTAGGATAAATTTAAATTTACCTGTGTGATAAGAAAATTCTGACTCTGCTCTTATAAAATGCCCTCTTCTCTCTCCTTAGAATAGTTTAAGATCATTTTTTCAAAGTTTTAAAATAAGGCAGTACGATTTCAAAGCATAAATCAGAAGTTTTACTCTTTAGCACATATTCTAGGAAAATGTCTACCTTTAACCCACAACTAATGAACTAAACAGCTACTTGGCATGAAGCAACATTATGGCCCCTGAATTTGAAGTGATTTCTATTTATAATCATTGCTGAGAAATCTGTTTTTTCCAAAAGTTAAAAGGAAACTAGGTCCCAAACTTATGAGTTGTAATCCATCTACTTCCCTGTGTAATAAAACCAAAACTTATAATCCCCATTTAAAAATTTTGTTCTCCAAGAATGTTATTTCTTGTTACTGGCTCCTAGAGCCTAAATGAGCCTGTTCTCTTATTTCTAGTAGGCAAGATAGTTCAAATGCAACAATTTTGTGATACATGAATACTATGGATTTTTATCAGATTCTCCTATCTCCTCCACAAATAGAGCAGATACTCAACAAATGCTTGTTGAGTAAATGGAAGAAAATATATTAACTTATTTCAGAGGTTTACCATTGCTTTCATCAGTGTTTGTTCAGGAAAGATGTGCCAAGAATAGCTTTGGTGGTATATTTTGGGGGAAAGGGGAAAGAAGAATAAAAGGGCTGAAAGTATTTTATTTTCAGCTCATGAGAGTTACTACTTCAAACTGTGTGCTTAGTCACCTGAGCCATAATTCTAATAGGAGGGCTGTTGTAGTTGAAATACTACATTTTTTCTTCTCCAGGGAGACCTCTAGTTTCCCACCTCCTCACCTGTTGCTCTAAAATTTTCCTTCCTTTTTTATTTGTTGCATAAATATAAGTTAAAAAAAGAAGAAAGAAAAATTACCCACATTCTTACCACATCAACTGTCTTTAGGGTTCTGTGTTCACTTCCAGTGCTTGTCTATGTAAATACGTATTCTGATGTACCTGTAAGTAATCACTCCTAACATAATTTGTCTTTGGTATTTTAAAATTTTGCAGCCAGGCAAGACAGCCTCACCGGGATGGTAGGAACAATTGATAATCTGGTGTGAGGATGGGAAGAAAACAAGAAATAAGTGAGGGTGGAGACCGAGCCTTCCGTGGGGTTTTTTTGCCCCCAGTCCTGAGACCGCACTGCTGCAATCATGGTTGTGATGATGCCCAGTTTGAGTTTCAGACTGTGTTTAACAAGGAGGCTTCCCTTGCAGTAAATGAAGGGGTCTGTGAGTAGAGAAACCCGTCAGACTGGTTACATTATGAGCCATAGAACTGTTGCCATTTTTCTGTTCCCCAGCTGTGCCCATAAAGAGGTGTATCTGGGCAAGGCACTTAGGCTCAAATGGGGGGAAGAGCAGTCAAGTACCAACCTCTGTTGCCCTGGGAGGTGAATTTTCACAGCTCTCTGAACTCAGCTTCTATACCTCTAAGACTCTGAGTGAGGCAGATAGTGATGTGGAAAAACTTTGAGAAAATAGAAAACAACTTACTGGTTACTCTGTTAGCACGATGGAAGTTGCCAAATGGAAAATGAATGAATGCCAAAAAATACAGCTGGATTGTGTGCCACAAGTTTATTATTCAATAAATGTTTTGTGGTTTGATGTGCAGTAGTGTATTATTAATACATTTAGATTAGAAATCCAATCCTAACACATTCTGTAAGAATCAGACATCATTGATTTCGGAGATAAATGGCTTTGCTAACTTAGTTTTGGCCTCAATCATGTAAATCACCCAGTTTTCTGGAACGTGACTCATTCCTGGTCTGCAGAGGAAGAAAAACAAATACACCAAAAGTTTCTTAAAGTAAAAGAAAACATTGAGCCAAAGATTGATTCCCTGTTTACTCAGTTACATTCCTTGTGAGCAGAAAGCCTTTTCAGTGTGAAGGAGTGGAGACTCTGTATCTATTCCTTAGGCCCAATCAATAAAAGAGTGAATGAGCTTATATGTAAAGATTCTTTAAGAGAGCTTCTATACAAATAAAGGGGATTATTATACATGAGTTAATTCCATGTAATTGTAAATTTTCCCATAGAAATAATGGACATGACCCACTTTACGCCCACCCTACTCCAGCAACTAACCCTCAAGTTTCTAATCACTGAAAAACAAGACACTAAAAAGCATCCCCCCTAAAAAAAAAAAAGGAAACCATTTTCTAGAACAGTGGCAGTATCCTACTTTTAGCCCATCCTAATGGGGTAAGTGGTCCAAATGAGAAAGATGATCATTACATGAATTGTCTGTGACTGTGGGCCAGCCGGATTCCTGCAGTGGGACAGCCTTTATCTACCACCCATTTAAAATAACTCTCCAAATGTTCATTACCTGCTAAGCAGTGACTGGCCCTCAAAGTAATAAGAGACGTCAATGGGTGCATCCTAAGAAAGAAAAGGACAGTTGTCAGCCTAGACCTATCATACCAACTCATGACTCCTTCCGTCTCTATACTTGTTCATATGTATACTCTTAAATTTCTAGAATTCATCTTCCTTGTGAACGGGGGTCTGTAGGGGGTCATTTTTTGTCACTTCACACCTCTGTTCTCCAAAAGATCTTTTTGGCAACAGGTATCTTAAGCATCACTCCAACATTGGAAACAAGTCAAGAGAGGCTTATGCTCATTGAGTAAGTTATTTACATCCTTTACATGTTCCTGTTTACTCAACTGACACTACCTGCTTTACCCCTTAGGGATGGCCTAAGAGTAAAATAATGTAGATGAACAAGTTTGAAAACCTTTTTACAGCAGCGTAACAATGTAGGCTATAATATTGTCTCAGTGCTCCCCACCCATTCTCTCCTCCAAAATTATACTCGGAATTCTGAGCAAGAGCCCTTCTCCCAAGCCCTGTGTGGTCACTGGTTAATGGTCTTGCTTACCTCCACCCGCCTTACTTTCCAGTCTCGGGATTCACCAGTTACCAACCCAGCTGGTGGTGGGATACAGGACCGGGAGAAGCAAGAGTGCCACATATTTTACCTATTTAGATTAGTTTAGGTTCCAAACTCTCTGAATAGATGTTCATACTAGAATAGCATGAATTACAGGATATAATTAGCTCAGTATGTAGTCACATATAAAGCCTTAGAGTCAGATAAAGCTTCAAATAACTTTTGTAAAAGGATGGAAAGCAAAGGGGACATAACATTTTTATGTCTGCTGTGCTCCAGGCATTATGCTTAGTATCAACCCTGCTCCTCTGAGAACCCTATGCCTGGATTCATGTTATTTTGACTCTCTTCACAGCAACTATCAACACACTTCATACCCATGCTCTCCCTAACGGCTACAAGCAGTCATTCTTTCAAGTATTTATTGAGTGCCCACTATTTTCTAGACCTTGTTTTACAGCAAGACAAAAATCCTTGCCTTCATGGAACTTACCTTCTGTTAGGGAGAGCGGACAGTGTCAAGATAAATTATATCGAATATCAGAAGGTGATAAAATGTTATGGAGAAAAAGCAAAAGCACCGGCAGGTGGGGGAGTGGGGGGTTGAAAGCACAGTGTAGGAGGTGAGAGAGCAAACTAGGTACATAGCTGGGGGAGAGCGTTCCAGTCAGAGTAGCAAGATCAGAGTGGCTGGAGAGAGGAGGGGAGAAGGAGTAGTGGGAGAGCAGAAATACCAGGGAGCTGGATCACACAGGCCTTGTAGGCCCTTACCACTCAGAGCATACTCTGTGGACCCGCAGCGTCAGCCTTACCTGGGGGCTTCTCAGTAATGTAGGATCTCAAGCCCCACCTCAAACCTGCTGAATCAGAATCTTCCTTAGAACAAGGTCCCCAAATATTTGCATGCACTTTGAAGTTTGAGAAACACGTTGGAACATGTTTAAACAGAGGAGTGACATAAATTCGTTTTATAAGGGTCACTCCGGCTGGCTGCTATATGGAAAATAGACATGATGAGGGCAAGGGTGGAAGCAGGAGAACCTCTCAGAAGGCCATTGAAATCATCTTGATGAGAGATGATGCTGCTTTGGATCAGGGTGGTAGAAGTGGAGTGCTAAGAAATTGTTGGATTCAAGACCTGTTTGAAGGTAGGGCCAACAGGAATTCCTAATGGATCAGATGAGGGATGAGAGAGAGTCACCAATAATACCAAGGATTTTGATCATCAACTGAGATGGGGGAAACTGCAGATCAGGTTTGGGGGAGGGGATTGGAAGTTCAGTTCTGGTTACAATAAGTGAGATGTTTTTTAAACAACCTAGTGGCAGAAGTCTGGGCTGGAGATATAAATTTGAGAATCAAAAGCTAGAGGTGGGCCCTGGCTGGTGTAGCTCAGTGGATTGAGCTCGGGCCTGCGAACCACATGATCGCAGTTTGATTCCCAGTCAGGGCACATGCCTGGGTTGCAGGCCAGTTCCCAGCAGGAGTCTTATGAGAGGCAACCATACATTGATATTTCTCTCCTTCCCTTCCCCTCTAAAGATAAATAAATCAAATCTTAAAAAGAAAAGTCCCTCAGATATTTTCAATGGTTTCTGAATTATCTTTAAAAAAAAAAAGCTAGAGGTGGGCCCTGGCTGGTGTGGCTCAGGGGATTGAGTGCCAGCCTGTGAACCAAAGGGTTGCTGGTTTAATTCCCAGTCAGGGCACATGCCTGGGTTGCGGGCCAGGTTTTCAGTGGGGAGCAAGTGAGAGACAACCACACGTTGGTGTGTCTCTCCCTCTCTTTCTCCCTTCCCCTCTCTAAAAATAAACAAATAAAATCTTTTGTTTAAAGCTAGAGGTGCCAGGAGACTAGATATGATCATGAAGGCAATGAGTACAAATAAGAAGTCCAAAGCCTAAGTTTTGGGACATTCCAACACAAAGAGGTTGGTGGGAGGAGGCAAAACCAGTAGAGACTGAGAAGGAATGACCAGTGAGGCAGGAGGAAAACCAGGAGAATATGCTGGTCTAGAAGCCATGTTGAATGTTTCATGAGGGAGGGAGTGATCAGCTCTGGCAAGTGCTGCCAATGGGTAAGGCAGAATGAGCAGAGAAATATGACTACTAAGTTTTACAAAGAAGGGGCCATCAGTGCCTTGACAAGAGAAGTCTCCGTTTTCATTGAACTCTCATCAAAGGAAACAGGGCAGAAAGGGTAGAGCTTACCGGAGGTTTGTTTTTGTTGAACTTGATGGTGAAGAAGGCATAGGCAGACTGTGGTATCATGGGTCTCTGAGCAGTTGGGAGACTCCAGCGTGCATAGTAGATGTAGTGGAAGCTGTGAACCACGTCTCTTGTCTCTATCAACTTTGCATAGCACACCAAATAGTCAGGATACTTCCAAGTCTGTTTTATATTTAAGAAAAGAAAGAGCACACAGAGAAAGGCAAGCAGAATTCTGTTCAAGGCCTCCGACAAAGGTAGCGTACAACAGTAGGAGTTACAGCCCTGCTTCTGGAGTCCATTTCTAACTTTTTTGATTGGGATTCAAACTAGAGTTAACTCCCCATTATCTCTACAAGTGGAAGAGAGAACAGGTGGAGCTGAAATGGAATGAGTGACTAATGCAAAGATCACTTGAGATTGGGCTTTGGACTTTACATTCTCATACTGAGATGTGGGTGTGTACATATATACCACACATACACACGCACTCACTTCCTTCTAGATCCTTACTTGGGAGACCAGTTTGATTAATTAGAAAATCACTAGAAAGTGATTAGAACATGTGGTCTTCTCACTGTACTCAGGGAGACCTAAAGGTGTGACTAGAAAGTAATTTGAAGCTAATTTCACAAACTGTTTTGGAAAATCAGATTTGATTCATTGCATCCATAGGTGGTATATAAAATAAGGTCAGAAGAGGAATGAGTCAGGCAACAGGATCTTCTAAAACCATCAGATCCCTGTCTACTGTCCTGGAAGAAGCTTCCCCTCCAAAGTACAAATCTTATCAGCACCTAAGGTCCACCACAGAGGTCATAGTGCAGCCCTGATTCTTAGAACAGGACCTCAAATGCTATAGGTAATTAACAAGTTCAATTCAACTGACCTCTCTTGGGCTGGCTATTAGGGCACAGGAAACTTCCAAATCAAAAAAGATCCTGAATTAAGGTGGAAGTCCACAGACGGAAGGAAGAGGGATTGTCTAATAATCCCACTGATGTGTGGAGGAAGTATGGGAAGAAATGGTAAAATGATTTCAGGCTGTCCTTAAAACATTTTTTTTAAAAAAACCACTAGGCTGGCCTTCTGCCTTAGCTTCCTTTATTTCAAGCTTCTACCCACTTGACTCTTTCAGTCAGCCAGAGAGGAGCACCAGACTCTAGATTCCTTGAGATTAGGGACTGTGTCTTCCTATAGAGATCATCATTCCTTTTAATGAAGTTTGATAGTCAACCCCTTGAAGCCCATAGAAGCATGCCTTTTTTCCCAAACCTTCTATAGTATTTTTTTTGCAGCCCTAATGTGTAATGTGTCACATAATCACAGACTTTGTAGCATTGGAATGGTTCTTAGAGACCATCTAATGAACCCCTTAACAGATGAGGATACCAGGGCCTAGAAATGGGTAAGGACAGTCCAACACAATAGCTAGGATGGGGACCCTGGGCTCCCCAGAAGCCAGCTCAGTTCTCTCTCCACCCTACCAGATGCCTCAGTTCTAAGATTTTCTCCCCCTCAACTTGGTGTGTTAGAGGGGTTTTTTCCTCCTTTTGTGAACTAAGGCAGCCTTGGGCACATTAAATTCAACTACCTCCATCAGGCCAATCTCTTTGCACTTTTACCACTGTGCAGGCAGCTGACTTATGTAGTTCCAGTGAGTGTGTGTTATCCTTGCTTTGCAATTTCTACATAACCTTGCTTCATATACTCGCTTCCAGGAAACAGTGTACCATTATGCTACTCTACCATGGATGGCTTAGCCCATTACAAATTGGACACTCAAAATCAGCAGGCACTGGAAGTATATGCACAAAACTGTTATCAATGGCAAGTGACCTTCGAGTGAGTAGAACTGGGTATCGTGGGGGTGAAGGGATGACTCATTTTATACCTTGTGCGTTTTTGCTCACTGGGGATTTTTATAATGATGCTTTATTTTTGTTATAAAAATAATGTTAACCATGTGGTAGGCCTTGGGGATTTTCCAGTTTTCTCCTATAAGGAACTTATGTGTCTATTCTTGTTGCCAGATTATGTTCCTGAAGAGAATAAACCAATTATTGTGCCTGCTGTCAATGTGTAAGTGTACATATTCCTGCCCCACAGACACACAAGCCTTCTGACGCCAGGTGGAATCATTCTTATTCACACTGCAATACCTTAAAATCTCTTGAATTTGCATTTTGCATTGACAGTAAAACTGCAGGGTTTTTGTCATCAAAAATTCCTTTTCCTATTATGGTAGGAAAAATATATCAGACAGACCTATGATCAGAACTTCATTTTGATGCTTAAACAGAAAGAATTTGGACATACGGCCCAACTTCTATGAGCCTCAAGGTTCCTCATCTGTAAAATGGGTACATCGATGTACCTGCATTCGGGTTTGTTGTGAGGATTAAGTGACATGATGCACATGTAGTGCTTAGCAGTGCTCAGCAGTGCTCAGCACATAGCAGTGTTCAGTAAATGGTAACTCATTTGCCATCCCCTAGTGCGTGGTGGGCTCTGGGAAATCTGCAGTAAGCTTGAGAAAGCTCTCCCTCAGAAACACCTGACACTTAGATAGTAGACTTCAATTCACTGCATTAGTGGGGCTGAAAACAGGGTGATTTGATGTCAGGAGTTATGTAGAGCTTTTAGCTTTTCAGTCATGTTCTACTTGTCTCTATCCTCACAAGAGCCCTACAAAGTAGGTAAGCTCACCCTGGTCAGTGTGGCTCAGTGGGTTGGGCACTGTCCCACAAGGCAAAAGGTCACTGGTTCAATTTCCAGGCAGGGCACACTCCTAGGCTATGGGCCAGGTCCCTGGTCCCCAGGTGGGGATGTGCTAGAGGCAACTGATCGATGTTTCTCTCCATCTCTTTCTCCCTCCCTTCCTCTCTGTCTAAATAAAATCTTTTTAAAAACAAAGTAGGTAAGCTCTTCACCTTCAAGAAATAATGGTACAGAGAGAATAAACCTGTTCATGTATTTAACATTTATAGAGCGCCTATAGAGGCTGGTGATAGAGAAATGAACAGAAGTCTCTGCCCTCATGGACCATATGATCTGGTGGTAGAAGAAAAGCAATAGAGTGGATAAATAAAATCTAATATCTTAAGTAGAGCTAAGTACTAAATAAAAAATAAATCAGACCTCTGGCTGGTGTGGCTTAGTGGGCTGAGCACCAGCCTGCGAACCAAAGGGTCACCCTTTGATTTCCAGTCAGGGCACATGCCTGGGTTGTGGGCTGGGTCTCCAGTGGGGGGGGGCATGTGAGAAGCAAGCACACATTGATGTTTTTCTCCCTCTCTTTCTCCCTCCCTTCCCCTCTGTCTAAAAATAAATACATAAAATCTTTTAAAAAATAAAAATAAGTAAAAACATTACAAAAATAAATCAGAGAAGGAGAGAGGGTTGCAATTTTACATGAGGTGGATAAGAAAGGCTTCAATGAGCAAGTGGCATTTAACAAAGATCTGAAGAAAGGTAGGGCATGAACCATGGAAACAGATCTCAAGGGAGAGTGTTCCCTGCAGAGGGGACAGCAAGTGCAAGGGCCCTGAAGTGGAGACATGCCTGGCAGTTGAACAGCAAGGAGGCAAGTGTGGCTAGAATATGGAAGGTGAAAAGGGAGAAGATAGTAGGTGATGGAGTCTGAGCAGTAAGCTGGGAGGGAGGAGGGGACTCAGATCACATTGGGTCCTATAGACGATTGTCAGGACTTACATTTGCCTTTTATTCAGAATAACCAGTGAGATTTGCAGGGGAAATTTTTCTTGCTTATTCTGTGTCCCATTCCAGTCTGATTAACAAACCCTGGGTATAGCAGGCAAGGACTTTTGCCCAAATGGAGATGTGCTTCAGAGCAAGAAGGACAAAGAGTAAGTAGTATTTTGCACCACTTATCTTCACTATGCTCTAGGTACCCCTTCTAACAGGAATGGTGAGTTGTGCCCACTGGAGTATAAACAAAAGGTGTGAAGCCAGAAATCCCTGACCCTTCCTCATTCTCACCTGACCGGGGCTGCCTAGAGTGTAGGGCTCTTATGGCGATCACTCTGGTGGGCTGACCAGAAGAACAGAGACAGCAGGAAACTCCTCCCAGGGCTGGGAGTTTGCCTCCACCAATTTCAACTGGTCTCTCTTCTGGAGAAATACAGTGAGTGGGGACCTCAGGTCATGCTTCTTGATCCACCCACCAGGTGTGCAAAGCAACCCAGGGCCTCTTCACCAGAGCTGTCAGGTTAAGCCACATGAATGGGTCAGAGCCATGCACAGGTGGAAAAGAAGAAGGAATTCACTGGACTGTGCATCTGAGTGTGCAAGCAGTGTGTTCCAAAGGTACAGCCAAAAGACTTGATCCATGTACATCCCCTCTGTTAATACTGAGAATTCTAAAGTCGATGTTGGAGAACTCTTGTTTGGGAAAAGCCTCTCCCTCCTTAGGCCAGTAGGCCCCCATTTAGAGCACCAGGTGGGAAAATTGCTCAATTGGGAATATCGGATTTTCCTAGGAAAATATAAGGTTAGGATAATACAAGCACAGGGAAATAACAATCATGCTTTTCACCTTTAAAGACTATCGCATCTTGATTTTGGAATCCAGATGAAGATATGTAGTTGCCTTTGATATCATCTCCTAGGGATTCTGGACTTTAAACTTGCCATCAAAGAAGAACCTATTTATTGTTCTTTGCCCTTGTACACCAAGCTGGAGTGGTCAACAAACTTACCCTAATGAACTCCTCAATTTGTTTACGGCACTTTTCTGGTGTGAATTCACCATGTGTGAGCCATTTGATATCATTGATGGTGTAGTCATCTTCTGCAAAAAAAAAAAAAAGGTGTGAATTCATTAGTTGCCTGGTAGTGTGACATTATATGACAAGACAGTCCTTTAGGTACCCAGACAGAATTACTACCTTCCGTAGTCTCAGCAGCAGTGGTGATGGCTCTCTGAACCAAACGTCGAGATAGTTCAGTCACATCACCATCTTTTGTATACACGGCTGGTCCAGTCACGCGGCCGTCTTCTGTGGGCACGGCTGGTCCAGTCACGCGGCCGTCTTCTGTGGGCCCGGCTGGTCCAGTCACGCGGCCGTCTTCTGTGGGCACGGCTGGTCCAGTCACGCGGCCGTCTTCTGTGGGCACGGCTGGTCCAGTCACGCGGCCGTCTTCTGTGGGCACGGCTGGTCCAGTCACGCGGCCGTCTTCTGTGGGCACGGCTGGTCCAGTCACGCGGCCGTCTTCTGTGGGC
>NW_028092578.1:0-3295 GCF_014824575.4 Sturnira hondurensis | reverse complement strand
TGAGACCGCAGTCCCGCGGCTACGCAGAGCCGCCAAAATGGAAGTCGCGCCTGGCTTACAGACTGTTGGGTTTTTATAAGAGCAGGCAAGCAAGCTGGGGATACAGAAGCAGATGTAGCGGTTAGCTATTGGCTCGATTGAACAAAGGCAGAGGTTTTGATTGGTGGGGGCTCTTGTTGGCGGGCAAACCTGAGTGGTGAGCAACTGTCATTAACGCCTTAAGATTAAGCAGGCTCTTTATCTCCATTCCCCAGTTCCTCTAACCTTCCTTGGCGCCTTAGGTTATTAGGGCAGTCTGGCAGCTCTTACACAGGACAGCCAGGGCTTGGCAAGTTCTTTAATACTCTCTGTGCCTCAGGGGCTGCTATGAGTAGTAACTGATTTAACGCATACTAAGTCCTCCACACAGTGACTGCAAGGCACACAGTGACTGCAAGGCACACAGTGACTGCAAAGCACACAGTGACTGCAAGGCACACAGTGACTGCAAGGCACACAGTGACTGCAAGGCACACAGTGACTGCAAGGCTCATTGTTGCTTTGCTATCCTTGCTGTGCCAGCCCTGCAAGCTCATCATCTCCTGTAGGGGAGAAGCTGGGAGAAGCTGGGTATGGACACTACAGCTTGGTCCTGCTTTGGAAGTCATACTGTTGCTTTAACTGACTTCTTTTACTAACAAAAGTAGTCAGAGTTCTTATTTGGGCTTTGTTTCCCATTGGTTGAAACGGGGGTTGCCATGGCAACACTTGTAAACATTCCGGCTAGGAATTCTGGGGAAAAGCTAGTGAGAGATTCTTTCTGAGGCTTCCCTGGCTACCGCTATTTCCAACAAGGATCTGGTCACTCAGGTATCGGGGTTGTTAAGGGTGGGAGGACTCCACAAAAAGGAGAGGCCAGTCAGAGGGACGCTTAAGAATGATTTGCGCTCAGGGATGTATGTGGATAGGATCCTGCTGTAGCACAGGCTCCCTGGGGGAAGATCTTAAAGAGGTGTTTCCATGGATAAAGCCCCAGCCTCATTTGCTTGGTGTTGGGAGACATACATTTGGCTTCCAGTCAATTCATCCAGAGGGAATTTGCTGAAAGCTAAGTCACGGAATTACTAAGTCATCAAATGGGCCATTTTCTGAAAGATCCAGTTACTGTCTCACTACTGGACTCACTAAAGCACACCGAATTTTCCGAAAACCACTATTGTTGTCTTTACCTACAGAGTTTACAGCAAATCCTTTTGGCCAAATCGAGCTGGGGAAAGCCAGTGCTGTTAGGTTCAGGACTCCCTCGCCCTTCACCCTTCATTCAGCCTCTCCTCACTCTGCCCACTCCAGACTGGGCAGCCTGGGAGGATTCCATTTTCCCCCAGCAGATGGCCCTGTTCGCCCCTCAGCTGCAGCAATAGGGAACTGAGGCAGAGGAAAACTGAGCCTAAAATAGTCTTAAGAAGAACCAAATTAACACGAGTTAGCATTGTTACCAGAATGTTTAAGGGCTGTTCCAACCATTCCTGCACAGAAACAGGGCTGCCTTGTACAGTTACTCACCATGCCCTGGGAATAATGATGACATTGAGAAAGGGAGCAAAGGTTGACCCTTTTTGAAAGAGGCTCACGCACAGAATGAGAACATTATGGACTCCAGATGGAACAGGTCCCCAACACTCTGTGAATCTTGGAGGGAGTGGAACAGTGTAGTTAAGAGCATGGGCTGTGGAGCTGGACAGTCTGAGTGTGAGCTTCACGTACTCCTTTCGCATGGGGACAAGAGTCTCTCCCTTTATGACCCAGGGTCCCAGGAGGAAACTGGTGGTATACTAAAAGTAGGATAGTAGAGAAGGGTTAAGGGAATATTTACAAAGGTGTGGGCAGACAGTGGGGAAACAAGGGCAAGAAAGGCACGCACAGCGCTCCAGAGCTGGTTATAGTGGGGCCATACCAGACTAAGTTGTGAGAGCTGCCCTGGGAGAAGCAGGGGCCTTCCTTCTCCACACAGCCAGCCACAGGGGACCCTGTTGGGGGACAGACCCCAGGGGAATATATACCTTAGCCTCTCTCCTTTGTTCAGCCTGGTCTTTCCATGGTGTGGAACCTCCTGGGAGACAGGGCATGGGAGAGCCCATTGAGGAGTGCAGCCAGGTCAGCCTTCCAGGCCAGAGAGTAGGGAATATGGGGGAGAATAGATCTGGAAGGGCCAAGGAAAGGTAGTACATGATCTCACAGGGCTGTGATGAGAGTTGAGGCACACTAAGCACCCCCAAATTGGGAGTTGCTATTTATAGAGAAATACATAGCTGCCTTTGGAGACAGAGACCCACTTTCCTGCAGCACCCCCAAAGGAAGGACTACCTGTAAAGAATTCATAACTATGCTAGAAGTAGGTGACTTCTCCTAAGTGAGGAGACTTAAATATAGCAGGGAAAGAGAAGCCACACCTCAAAAGACTGAAAAAATACAAAAAGTGTACAAAGACCCCTAGCTCAATGATGAGCCCTTCACAACCCTGATAGCTCTAACTTTCTCAATCTCAATAGATGTAAAAGGCATTTGGAAAATATTAGCTTCATTTGTGATGAATACCTTACTAAAACAGGGGCAGACAAATATTTTCTCGACAGGATAAATCTGAAGCCATAAACCGGCTGGTGTAATGCCAGAACACGTATGCCCATTGAAGTCAGACACAAAGGAAGGATGCTCCTTATCTCCACTTTCATTTAACATTTCCCTGGAAGTACTAACCAAAACTAATACTTATATATTTCAGAAAAAGAGATGGTAAAAAATGATACTTTCTAGCAGATGACATAATTGTATACCTGTAAAATCCAAGAGAAAAACCTGAGAAACCATCCCCCCATGTTGCCTCTAATTATTTTAATTCACTTTAAAGAGCCATGTGGTCTCAGTCACATAAAGCAGGGTTTGAGGTTCTGTTAAAGACTCAACTAGAAATCAGTATTGTTAGAACTCCAAAGAAGTTAGGAATCATTCTACTACATCTTAAGTCTTCATAGTAATACGAATCTGAAAATCCTTGGTTTCCAGGAAAAGTGGATCTCAGTGGCCAGGCACAAAGGTGAAACAGGGAGGCCTCACTCCTCCCCAAACTCCTAAACCCTTTTCTAGAGGAAACAACCATTTCCTGTCTCTTGTGATTCTTCAAGAGATAGTCTGTACTTATACAAATGTGTACTTGCTCACGTGCATGCATACACACACAAGGTAACTTCTTTTTTTTAATATATAGTTTATTGATTATACCATTACAGTTGTTCTATTCCCCCCTTCAATCCCTTCC
>NW_028092577.1:0-978 GCF_014824575.4 Sturnira hondurensis | reverse complement strand
ACGCCTACTCTCACCTGAGGACCCTTAGATGGGCTGCGGCTGGACCGTGGCAATAATCTAAGGGAAAAGAGGTCAGTGTCCCGGGTTGAATAGTCAGGTATTGCCTATTTAAAAAATTCCCGAGGCACACGGTGAAAATCGCTGCACCAGACCAGACAGATTGTACGGGAATATTTCTGATGTATCTGTTTATTCCGCGGCGCCTTTACCAAGCACTTGTGACGAGTTGTAGTTTCACAAACTAGAAACAGTGATGAGCATGTATGTCGGTGAAGAAATAGTTTCAAAGACAGAAAATAAATGACAGAAAATAAAAACTTTAATGTACCACACTTCAATCTTTCAGGAACTTCACTTCTTTAAATTACGAGTTTATACAGAATGTCTGTATTCTCAATTGTTGTTAAAACCCTATGAACAATCTGAGCAGTGATATAAATCATAATGAAACTTTTTATAAAACCAGAAAACAGCACCACCACCGCATCCTTTAAAAAAGCATGTTTAGCAGCTCAGCTGCCCCCTGGAGGACGGAAGAGTGAACTGCAGAATCAGTAACAAAGCTCCGAGATTATCTGTAGGAGGCAGACGTTCTGATGGAAGTCACACTGGACAAGGCGTGATTACACGGTCCGGCTTGCCTACGGAAGGCTTTACAAATATTTAGTTATACTGAGCAAATAATTATAAAATGAGACTTCTAACTTACATGTACGTTGTGGAATATATACTTTATAGCATTTATTACAGTGTTTGGAATGAGACATTCTTTTTTTTTTTTGCTCCTTGTTTTTCTTAAAATATATTTTATTGATTATACCATTACAGTTGTTCTATTCCCCCCCTTCATTCCCCTCCACCCGCACACTCCCTCCCCCACTATTCTCCCCCCTTAGTTTATAACGTGTCTCAAGTTCTTTAGATTTTATATTTCCCCCACTATTCTTGCCCTCCCCCCATCTATTTTCTACCTACCCT
>NW_028092576.1:0-569 GCF_014824575.4 Sturnira hondurensis | reverse complement strand
AAAACTGATTTCAGTTATGGGAAGAGACAGGTCCAATCACGACGCTCTGAGATGGGAGAGTCAGACAGGAACCTTGAATTTCTGACCTCTTTCCCAGTGCTCTCAGCCATCCCTTGGGCCGCCTTGTCCTCGCCTTTGGTTCCTGTGTCAGAAATCTTACCCCTGCCACCACCGCCTTTTCCCCTCACTCCCATCCACGCGGCATCTCTGTGCCCGAAGCCCACCGGTGCTCCTGCCCTCACTCACCTCCTCACCGCACGCCCACGCACCCTCATCTCACACACGGGACCTGATAGCGCAGTTGGAACAGCGGGTCTCGGCCAGGATCTCACCTCGGGGACCCTGGGCACGATGCTAGGCAGCCTCTGCTCTTCCCAGCCTGGTGGGCCGGGCCACACCCGAGTCTCTGTGCAGCCAGAGTGTCAGGCACGTGCCCGTTCCCCTCCGTCCTCTCCCTTCCACCCCAGCAACCCTTCCAGTCTCCAAGGACCAGCTCAGGTCAGAACAGGGCTTGTCTCCTGAGAACCCAGGTGGGGCTCAGGCTCAGAGACTGAACATAGCACGTGTCA
>NW_028092575.1:0-1123 GCF_014824575.4 Sturnira hondurensis | reverse complement strand
ACGTAGACATTCAATGTGAAGAGTATTTGCCAGATTTTAAGGATATGTCCTGATATGTCAGGACATATGACTGATATGTCCCCTAGAGCAAGGGATATAAAGGAAAGAATAAACAAATGGGATCTCATCAAAATTAAAAGCTTCTGCATGGCTAAAGAAAACAGCATTAAAATAAAAAGAGAATCAATTGTATGGGAAAACATATTTGCCAATGATACCTCAGATAAAGGTTTAATCTCCAAAATATACAAAGAACTTACATGACTCCACTCTAAGAAGACAAGCAACCCAATTAAAAAATGGGCAAAGGACTTGAACAGACACTTCTCCAAGGAGGACATACAGAGGATCCAGAGACACATGAAAAGATGATCAGTATCACTAGCTATCAGAGAGATGCAAATTAAAACCACAATGATATACCACTTTACACCGGTCGGAATGGCTATCATAAACAAAGCAACAAACAACAAATATTGGAGAGATTGTGGGGAAAGGGGGACCATAGTTCACTGTTGGGATTGCAGACTGGTAGAAGCATTATGGAAAACAGTATGGAATTTTCTAAGAAAACTAAAAATGAATATGCCTTTTGACCCAGCAATTCCACTGCTAGGATTATATCCTAAGAACCCTAAAACACCAATCCAAAAGAAGCTATGCACCCAATGTTCATAGCAGCACAATTTACAATAGCCAAGAGTTGGAAGCAACCTAGGTGCCCATCAGTAAATGAATGGATCCAAAAACAATGGTACATTTATAAAATGGAATTTTATGGAGAAGAAAGAAAGAAGGAGCTCCTGCCCTTTGCAGCAGCATGGATGGAGCTGAAAAGCATTATGCTGAGTGAAATAAGCCTGGCGGTGAAAGACAAATACCATATGATCTCACCTTTAACAGGAAGCTAAACAACAAAACAAACAAGCAGGCAAAATATAACCAAAGACACTGAAATACAGAACAGGCTGACAGGGACCAGAGGGGAGAGGGGAGGGAATTTTAGGGAAAAAGGGGAAGGATTAACAGGAAGAAGTATAAAGGACACATGAACAAAAACTAACAGGGGTGGCAAGAAGGAACACACCAAGGCACATCATAATTACATTAGCCAAGACCAAAA
>NW_028092574.1:0-538 GCF_014824575.4 Sturnira hondurensis | reverse complement strand
GAGACTGCCAAGAGCAGCTCCTCTGTTGAGAAGAACTATGAGCTTCCTGATGGACAGGTCATCACCATTGGAGCTGAGAGATTCCGTTGCCCAGAAGTCCTCTTCCAGCCATCTCTCATCGGAATGGAAGCTGCTGGTATCCACGAGACTACTTACAACTCTATCATGAAGTGTGATGTTGATATCAGAAAGGATCTGTATGGTAACATTGTGCTCAGTGGTGGTTCCACTATGTTCCCTGGTATTGCCGACCGTATGAGCAAGGAAATCACTGCTCTTGCCCCAAGCAGCATGAAGATCAAGGTGGTTGCACCACCAGAGAGAAAGTACAGTGTCTGGATTGGAGGATCTATCCTTGCTTCCCTCAGCACCTTCCAGCAGATGTGGATTTCCAAGGGCGAGTATGATGAGTCTGGCCCATCCATTGTCCACAGGAAGTGCTTCTAAGTTCCGCAAGTGCTTTGATGGTGAGTTCTTTTTTATATTTAGTTGGCTTTTTTCGTGTCAAGGTGTCGTGAACTCAAAGGTCCTGGTTGAT
>NW_028092573.1:0-1603 GCF_014824575.4 Sturnira hondurensis | reverse complement strand
CTTAATATTTCCTCCAATATTCCTGTACACTTTGAGTTCTGGACACCATTCCCAATCTTTCCTGGGCACCCCCCTTTGGCTGCACCCTGTATCAAGAGCTCTATGCATATGGTTGACCTCCAAATTCGACCAAAGGTAAAATGCAAGTATTTACACTGACAGCAGGTTTACCTTTGGGACTGCCCATGACTTTAGTATGCTCTGAAAACAAAAATCTTGACTTCTTTTGGACAAAAGATAAACAACACTTTTTATGCCGTAGAACTCGTAGAGGCTCTCCAACTACCTAATTTCTTTAGCGATCATAAAAATCCCTGGATATTCAATGGCAAAGGTGAAGGAAACTAAAGGTAGTAATTTGGCTGGTATTGCTGCTAAGTTAAGAGCACTAAAACAGTCTCAGACCTCATGTCCTGTTAGTTAGAGCATCGTCCTGCTATACCAAGGTTGTGGGTTTGCTCTCCAGTCAGGGCACATGCAGGGGTCAGTGAATGCACAGTGAATGCACATTCCATGGTGGAATGGTTGCTGTTTCTCCCTCCTCCCCCCTCTCTCACTCACTAACTCTCTCTCCTTCCTCTCTCTCTCTAAAAGCAATAAATATTTTTAAAATTAAAACAAAAACAATCTCAGCCCCTAATACCTGTACTACTGGCTGAAGTAATTGGGGATTTAAAAGATAACCTTACGGAAGCACAACATTTAGCTGTTCTATAAAATAGAAAGAAAAAATTCTTGAAACAAGGCTCAAATGTGACCTTGAAAGACACCTGGTAGGTGCAGATGATGTGCCATTTCTCCCCCACAGTGTCCAATATCACATATTCCAACAGTAGATCACTTAACTCACTGCAACATTGGCAAGGTGGTTTTATGGGGAAACAATACAGTGGAAGGCATCTCCAGAGATAGCTTCCCTGGTATACCAAAAATGACAAATCTGCCCAAAGCACTACTCTGGAANTCTTGTTTTAGGACACTTCAAGATCTGGCAAATGGACTCTATTCAGTTGCCCCTCTTAAGAACAGAGGTATGTGTTACCAATAATTTGTTTTCTCTTTGGGTGGAAGCATTCCCGTGCCTCAGAGCCACAGCCTTAGCAGTAAGTAAAACACTCCCACAGAAGATCTTCCCACTTAAGGAACCCTGTCAGAGCTTCACAGTGACCAGGCAGCTTCTTCTACCAGACACATCGTGCAATCTGTGTGGACAGTCTGCTGATTTTGCAGTCTTTCCATTGTGCTTATTATCCCCAGCCCTCTGGTCTTGTAGAATAGACCAACAGGATAATCAAAACTTAGTTGGCAAAACCTGTGGAGTCTTTTCATCTAAGGCTCTTTGCTTGGTATCGTTCAACCTAAGGTCTAGCCTTTCAGTGGACACAGACGGTCTCTTTTAGAAATGATTACCAGCAGACCCATGAGATTAGAAAAAAAAAAAGGTATGAACCTGCACTGCTAAAAGAAAACCTCCTGATTTACTACGAAAAACTTATAAGGGTTATTAAGTCCACCTCACAGCTCAAAGAGAAATCTCTCTATTTTGCTTTTCAGGAGCCAAAGGCCTACATTATGACCCAGAACCCGAAGCTGTCTATTGGAA
>NW_028092572.1:0-516 GCF_014824575.4 Sturnira hondurensis | reverse complement strand
TTCTGTGGTATCAGTTGTAATCTCTCCTCTTTCATTTCTGATTGTGTTTATCGTGTCCTCTCTCTTCTTTTCTTAATGAGCGTACTTAAAGGCTTGTCTATTTTGTTTATCTTTTCAAAAAACCAACTCCTGGATTCATTGATCCTTATAATTGTGCTTTTGGTCTCTATGTCATTTAAATCTGCTCTGATCTTGGTTATTTCCTTCCTTGTACTTGCTCTGGGCTGTCTTTGTTGTTGTTTTTCAAGTTCTTGCAGGCGTCGGGTTAGGTTGTTTTTTTGAAATGTTTCTATTTTCTTTAGATAGGCCTGTATTGCTATGAACTTCCCTCTCAGGGCTGCCTTGGCCATGTCCCATAAGTTTTGGGTTGTTGTGAGTTCATTTCCATTTGTTTCCAGAATCTTTTTGATTTCTTCCCGAATTTCAATCTTGACCCATTCGGTGTTTAATAGCATACCATTCATTCTCCATGATTTGGGGTGTTTTGGGTTTTTTCCTTTGGGGTTGGTTTCTAAT
>NW_028092571.1:0-2507 GCF_014824575.4 Sturnira hondurensis | reverse complement strand
CACACGGCAGTCCGTCTGCCATTCGAGTCTGAGTGTCCACCGAGCTCCATCCTGAGAGCTCTCACAGTGAGCGTTGGCAGCGCCTGTCAGTTTTCTCTGCGCAGCCTCCAGCGGCCCAGAAATCACGGCTCCTTTCCTCGTGACAGCGTCAACCCCAAGCTGTGCCACGGACTGCGGTGCACACGGCATTTCCGGCCTCATGCCTCCTCCTGGGGCCGTCAGTGGCTGGCGGCACCCCTGCCTGGCCCACTCCCCATCCTTCCCCTGCGTCCGTCTGCTCCTCGCCCTCGGGTCATTTTCTCCTGTACCTCACTCCCTTGCTTCGCTGCCAGATCCGGGGCAAGCTACTCTTACTGAAGTCACGGGTGCGGCGTGCTTTTCCGAGTCTCAGGGTGTGAGGCAACCTCACCACACTTAATGATCTCGGTGAACAGTAGGAGCTACTGCATTCCTATTTTGTTGGCGAGGACATGCAGTCTCGGAGATTCACCTGGGTCTCGAAGCTGGTAAGGATCGGGGCCAGGATTTGAACCTAGATGGTCTGACTGCACAATTTAAAAAAAAATTCAGTGGCGATTAAAATACATAAAATGGCATGGATCTTAGGTGTCCAGCTCCATGAGCCCTGACAGATGTGTTCACCCAAGTAAGCAGCACTCAAAGCGAGGTGTGGCACACTCCCGTCGTTCTCCCTGCCTCTCCTCTACCCGCCGGCTGGAGGCTCCCTGTTCTGACGGAGCTCAACGCGCTCTCTTCCTGGATCCAGTAGGAATGGGATGATATAGTAGACGGTGCTTTGCATACGTTGTATAAACTTTTACCTGCAGTTAGCTCAGTGTTTCTGAGATGAATTCGTATTTTTGCACGTACAAATAGCGCATTGCTTTTATTGCTGAGCCGTGCTCGGTTGTATCGACATGCCATGACTTCTGTGTCCTTTCGCTCACCCACGGACATTGGGTTGCCATTTCGTACTGGTTTGAATAAAGCTGCTGTGAATGTCCATGTACAAATCTTAATGTGGACATATGTCTCCATTCCTCTCGGGTCGATACTTGGGGTGGAATTGCCAGGTGACAGGTGTGTGTTTAACTTTACAATTTCCAGAGTTTTCTAAAGTGACCCTGCCTTTTCACACTCACTTCCAATGGGGGGGGGGGGGGGGGTGAGTTTTGGTTGCTGCCTGTGCTTGCCAGCATTTGGTGGTGTCAATTTTTTTTTTAAATCTCAGTTTGTCTAGTGAAGAAGTGAGTAGTGGTGTCTGGTTTTGGTTTCAGTTTGCATTTCTGTGATGGCTGATGACCCGAAGGCATTTTTCATGGGCATATGGGCTGTCCCTATATTTTCTTTGGTGATGTCTGTCCCAGGCTTTGTCACTGAAGACACTGGGTTGGTCGCCTTTTCACGGGTGAAAGTGGAGGAGGGGTTCTTTGTATGTCGTGGGTGTGATGGCAGCCCCCTCACTTTTGATTGTAAGTGAGTCTTGGCGTGTGAAGTGAGAGAATATAACACATTGCGTATACAGCAGGTGCCTCAGAAGGGGCTTATTTCCTTGGCTCTTCTCCTTCCTGCCAAGGTCTCCCCACATCATTTTCTCTCACTGAACAGATTTCCCCTTCTCTCCATCCATCTGCCTACATTTCACTCATCCCTGAAAGCTCAGTTTCATAGGGGCCTCTGGCACCAAGCTCCTTAAAGTGCCCCCAACCCGTGGAAACAACCCAGAAGCCAGATCAAAGAGCTGCAACTCTCCTGAAGGGGCTTGTGCTGTGCCGCTGGCTGCTTCCAGGGTGCTAGAGATTGGCCGTGCGTTGCCGTTAAGTCCATTTGGCTGATGAGTAAACTGAGGGCTGGTGAAAGGTTGGACGACTCGTCCATAGTTACTGACACAGTAGGATGGAGACAGAGTCATCAGTTCACGGTCAACTCTCAGTCATTCCTCCATCATCACCGACCCCATCTGGCTCGGACCTGCAGTGTGGTCTCCTCACTCATGCACTCAACACAAATTCCTTCGGTGTTCCCACTCCCGGGGCCTGCCGCAGGCACCTGTAATACTGTCCGTTATCAGGCATCACACTGCCCTCCGGGGAAACAGACGCACTGCAGTCATCAGCGCGGAGAGTGGTGAGTGGCATCCGAGGCAGAGAGACGCGCCAGCTGCCAAGGACCGGGACCCCGAAAGGAGCACCGCGTTCTGTGTCTGGGGCTGGGGGGAAGGGGGTCCCAGGGACATCGTCTCTGAGGAGCAGCAGCCAAGGCCAAGTTTGCAGGCTGAGTAGCCCTGTGGGGAGGAAGGGCATCGTGGACCGAGGGGAGACCGCGTGCCCGGAGACCCAAGTGCAGGGTGTCCAGGGAAGAGCATGGGGACGGGCGTGGCTGCTGGGCACGGGGGTGGTGGCGTAGGGAGGTGAGCTGGGACAGGTCAGTGGGCGAGATCATACAGCACTTGGCCCATCAGGTGAGAAACCTGGGTTTTACCCAGCAAGTGATCGGGAGACTCTGGA
>NW_028092570.1:0-537 GCF_014824575.4 Sturnira hondurensis | reverse complement strand
GGTTAGAATTTGAACCTGCAGCAGAATGGAGCGCTGGGCTTTGGAGCTGCTTAAATCTAAGACACACAATTCTTTAACCACTGGGTTGCAGATGCATGTCCGGTGTATGGGTCGGCGGGTCGGGACAGAGCTCAGTGCTTTCCTGGGCACCACAGACCAGCACACCTAAAACCTGACAGAGGCTCATCTCTCGGCTACAGAGGTACAGACAGAGCGGGGTGTGCCCGACTGCCCAGAAGGCTCAGAACAGGTTTAACAGAGGAGAGTGCAGTGGAGTTGGGCCTTGAGGGATGAATAGGAGTTTTCTAGCCTAAGCATGGAGGAAGTAGACGGAATGCCTGGGCAAAGGCACAGACATATGATGAACACAGGGTTTGTTTATCTGAACCATGGCGAGCCAACTGGCGTGGCCGGCAGACAGAGGATGGGGTCACTGAAACAGGCTGGAACTATAGGCCTGGTCAAGTCATGAAAGGGCCCCACGGCCTGGCTGGGGAGGCGTGGCTTTTTATCCAGAGGGCAGTGAGGAGCCCGGGC
>NW_028092569.1:0-684 GCF_014824575.4 Sturnira hondurensis | reverse complement strand
TTTCTGCCCTGGCAGGTGTGGCTCAGTGGATTGAGCATCAGCCTGGTCACCAAACTGCCGCCAGTTTGGTTCCTACTCCCAGCACAGGGCTAGCTTGTAAGTTGGCCCTTGACAACCAGTCCATGTTTCTCTCCCTCTTTCTTTCTTCCTATTTCTTTCAACAAAATAAAACTAAAAGTAAAATCTTTTTCTAAAAACGCTTATTTAAGGGTAGGAACTTTCAAAATCCCCAACTGTGTCCCTGGCACTGGGTTGGATGCTGGGGGACAGAGGTGAGCAGGACTAACCCCATTGCTGCCCTCCCCTGACACAGAGTGCAGGAGTGGACCTCCCACAAGCTCGGGGAACTGAGGGATTCAGGAACCTCCTGGAGGAAAAACATTGTCACAGGGAACCTAGGGCTGTGCAGAGCTCTTCCCTGTGTGGGACACAAGCAAGAGCAGAGGAAAGTGGAACCAGGGAAGTCACATCCCACACCCCGTGACCCCATTCCTCTTCCTGGAACCCGCAGGAGTCCCTGAGGCCTGAGTGGGCATGTGGAAGGGGCAGCTCTTTGCACGGTATAGATTCTAAGGGAGGAGGCTGTCACCTGGGAGGGGACACAGCTCAGGAAGGTCTCCTGGAAGAGGTGAGTGGCACTGAAAGGGAGGAGTGCCTCCCTGACCCCAGGTCCTGTGTGAGCAA
>NW_028092568.1:0-1053 GCF_014824575.4 Sturnira hondurensis | reverse complement strand
GAAATCTACAAGTGGGTGTCGTGGGAGCAAGATGAGAACCGTGGGCGGGAGAGGCGCCGTGGTCCCAGCTGCAACGCGCCAGGGCAGGAGGTGGAGAAGGCGGATGCGGGGCAGGCAGTGAGGCGCCCCTGCGGGGCCTGTGGACACCTGTCAGGCATCGGGATCGCGGGGCCATGGTGCCAGAGCTCAGGCATCCAAGCTGGCAGGCACGTGCCGGCGCTTTGGTGAAACAGCTGGGGCTGTCGCCAGATGGCACACACCCTGAGCTAACAGGCTTTCCCGGGAAGGAGCAGGAGTCGGGGCTGATCCTCCGTGACGTGTGGGAGCCCGAGCTGAAGGCCGGCACCGGGAGTGGGCCGTACGGGGGACCTGGGTCTCGGAGCACTGGCTTGCAGGAAAGCTGTCTCAGCACTGTGGTGGGGCCCAGAGAGAGTGCTGGGAGCGTCTGGGGAGTGCCGAGGGGCCCCTGTCGGGAGGGCAGCTGCGGCCTGCTGGTTTCTGCCCGTTCCTCCTGACGACCGTACACGTGCAGGCTGGGCTCTGGAGCACGGAGCTGTGTCGCGTGTCACAGACACGCACACGCGCCTCAGCAGCCGGCGACTGGGGGCGAGGGGAGGCTCCACGTCCGCCTGTGGTTGGCTGAAACGCCTCCAGGGGCTCAGCTGTGGGTTCCGAAGGTCATATTAATGTGATTTCTGCAAAGCACCTCTCCCCGGGAACGGACCTGCAGTGTGGGAGAAGCCAGGGCGCTGAGCAGGGACAGATGAGGTCCCCGGGGCGCTCTGGGGGAGATGGAGAAATTGGCTGAGCTCTGGAGAGAGTGCAGGGCACGGTGGGAGGACGATGTCGGGGCGTGCCACGCCCCGTCACTAGGGCCCTGCGCCCGCTTGCTCTGGTCCGCAAGGACTCCACTCCCCGCTACAGGTGGAAGACTCGCTTCTTCCCCAAGGACTGCTTACCACTCACTGGACCGGCCGCACACAGTGACCAGAAACCACAGTGCACCACGAGAAAACACCGGGGAAGGCGCACGAGGCAACTGCTCGCTGCAGA
>NW_028092567.1:0-509 GCF_014824575.4 Sturnira hondurensis | reverse complement strand
TTGCTTAAGAAGATAAATAATTTCACCCCATTTTTATGAAAAAGACATTAATTTTGCACAGCTTCAAAGGATGCAAAATGGGTGGCAAAGAGAGAAAGTAGGGGTGTTATGGAATGAATGGCAGAGACATTGTCTTCCAAGAGATTATTAACCTGCCTGGGACAACTCTTTGACTGATCTTTGCTTGGATGGTCTTTG
The DNA here is from genome assembly GCF_014824575.4 of Sturnira hondurensis. Taxonomy (NCBI): domain Eukaryota; kingdom Metazoa; phylum Chordata; class Mammalia; order Chiroptera; family Phyllostomidae; genus Sturnira; species Sturnira hondurensis. Next base: position 311 of record NW_028092567.1, on the reverse strand, counting down.
TGTTGGCCCAAATGTCATTTGATAGGTACCTTCCCTGGCCAGCCAATATGTTAAATGTACTTCCCATTTCTTTAATCCTCTAGCCTTTTTATTTTCCTTTAAGCACGCATTCTTCTCTGAAATCATCTTGCTCATGTATTTGTTGATTTGTTTACTGTCCAAGTATTATCATAATAATACACACAAGTCACATGTGAGCAAGTACCACATCTGCCTTTCTTGTCATCATATCCCAGAGTCTGGCACATACTGGCTGTTGATAAATAGTTGATAAAAAATAATTGAAAAATTGAGGCTGGTTAGCTTTTTTT
>NW_028092566.1:0-769 GCF_014824575.4 Sturnira hondurensis | reverse complement strand
GAGGGAAGGCTCAAAGCCTTTTCCACCTGTGCCTCCCACCTCACAGCCATTGCCCTCTTACAGGGAACAATCCTTTTCACTTATTGCCGGCCCAATTCTGGCAACAGTGTGGATGCTGACAAGGTGGCTTCGGTGTTCTACACTGTAGTGATTCCCATGCTGAACCCCCTGATCTACAGCTTGAGGAACAAAGATGTGAAGGAAGCTCTCAAGAAACTGTTGGGATCCAAATTACTTTTTGAGAAGCTGTTTTCTTAAGCAGATCTAGGGTTTTGTGAGAAATCTTTAAAGAGGCTTGTTGAAGGTAATGCTTAAAAAAAGTAAAATAGGGAAGAATTTACATTCTGGAAATCTATGCATGCTTCCCCCTCCCCATGTTTCTGTCTTATTAAAGCCACGTCATTTTAAAAATAAATTTATTTATTTATTTACCTATATGTTTTGGAGTGACATTGTTTAACAGGATTATGTTTCAATGTACAATTCTATGACACATCATACATGTTTGTGCCAGTCACCCCAAAACAACCTTCTCCTGTCATCCTATATTTGACCCCCTTCACCCTTCACTACCCCTCTCATCCCCATTTCCTCTGATAAGCAGCATACTGTGGTCCCTGTTGATGAATTTTCATTTGTTTTTCTTGTTTGTTCATTTGTTGCTTTTAGTGTAAAGCCATTCCTTATCTTTTTTATTGGCTTGTTCAGAGGCATCCACTACCTTTGCTGCTGTTCTCCAACCTCTAATTGCAGTGAATAGGTTTTTGGA
>NW_028092565.1:0-1187 GCF_014824575.4 Sturnira hondurensis | reverse complement strand
TGTTTGAAGAAGAATTACATATTGTGCTACTTTTTGAAAGTGCAATAAAACCACTCTAAGGTGTAGATAAGATCTCAGACATTTAATCAGAAAGTGGAGCCTCAACGGAAAGCTGGGCCACAGGACTTCATGAACACAGAGTGGACACACTCTGTTACAGCCTTGGGAATGAGAGGAGACTTGGCCTCCTGTCCTGGAAGTTACTTTGTAGTGGAAACCGAGAAAATGAAGGAATACAAGTTATTACCAGGGATGGTGGCTAGTGTGGTGAAGGAAATAAAGAGGGCTTTGTGGCACAAACTAAGAGAATGGCCTGTGTTGGGTGCCCCTAGACCCTCCTGAGTGGGCCTTGGACTCTGGTGATTCATCCCAGGGGATCTTGTCCAAGGTCCTCCTTCGGCAGGGCCTTTCTCCCTTGGGTTAGGACACTGACCTCCCCATACCTATCCCATGCCCACCACCCCCCAGCTCAAGCCTTCCCTGAATTCCACATGTCCAGTTCTGTCCCTTGGGCGGAATTCTGACCTGCCTTGGTCCCACGACCTCTTTGTTCCCTTTCTGGCGAGATGTGGCTCAAGGAAGCACCTTCTGCCAAGTGGGTGCAGTGGGTGGCAGACTGCCCCATGCTGACTCTGGAAAGCCAGCCAGGAGAATGTGGGGCATGGGGCAAACCCCGCCAAGCCCGGTCCCGTGGCACAGTGGGGAGGAAGGGACACTCCAGGAGTGGAGAGCAGTGGCGGGGCTCCAAACCCCCTATCTCTGGCCAGTCCTCGGGGGACCATCCCCCCTCCACCCCGAACTTCACCCACCTACGCGGGAGCAGTTCCACCACTGCACTGCAGTGGCTAGTCCCTTGGAGGCCAGCAGTGCCAGTAGCTTTCAGGGGCTCTGAGCACCCTTATCTCCCAGTAGAGCTCAGCTACCATCTGTGGAGCAAACCCTTTCTGGGATTAACTGACTCCTTTGTCCCCTGAACCTGTTCCCTGTGCTCCGGGACTCACCCAGCACTCTGCCCTGAGTCCCTCTGTGGTCAGCTCTGGTTTCCCAGAACCACTTTGCCATCAACTCCCATCTCACCTTCCCTGCAACCCTCCCCACCCAAGTCCCTCTTTCTGATCCCTCCAGCACTCACTGTACAGGTGTGGGTGGCACCCCTGGCAGGCCACCATTCCTCCACAGCCTGGTAA
>NW_028092564.1:0-685 GCF_014824575.4 Sturnira hondurensis | reverse complement strand
CAAAAGAGCCTTAATAGCCAAAACAATCTGGAGAAAGAACAACAAGAGGTTATCATGATCCCTGATTTCAAACTATACTACCAAGTTATACTAATCGAAACGATATGGTGCCCTGGCTGGTTTAGCCCAGTGGATTGAGTGCTGGCCTACAAACTGAAAGGTCACTGGTTTAATTCCCAGTCGGGGAACATGCCTGGGTTGCAGGCCAGGTCCCCAGCTGGCAGTGTGTGAGAGGCAACCAATTCATCTTTCTCCCCCTCTCTTTCTCCAACCCTTTATCTCTGTAAAAGTATATAAGTACAATCTTTAAAAAAATGGAACAAAAAACACATACATACACAGGAGAATCAATGGAACAGAACTTAGAGCTCAGAAATAATCCTGTACATATACAGTCAATTTATGGCAAAGGAGACATGAATATACAATACTGGAGAAAGGACAGAATTTTCAATAAATGGTGCTAAGACAACTGGTCAGCCACATATGGAAGAATGAAACTAGATAACTATCTTATACCATACATAAAAAATTAACTCAAACTGGATTAAAGACTTGAAAGTAAGACCCAAAACTATAAAATTCTTAGGTAAAAAACGTTGAGGAAAGCTTAGTGATGTTTTTCTGAATCTGATTCCAAACGCAAAGAAAACAAAAGCAAAATAAATAAATAAGGGCCCTGGCT
>NW_028092563.1:0-548 GCF_014824575.4 Sturnira hondurensis | reverse complement strand
CCTGAAACCTATATGAATTTATTAATAAATAAACAAACACAAATAAATGTGAGCTCCTTCCAGAGAAAATGGCATCAATAGAAACACCTTTAATTAAATAAAACTGAAAGATGTCTAATTTCTCCTCTCCAACTTTTTTTTAAAGATTTTATTTATTTATCTTTAGAGAGGAAGGGAAGGAGAGAAGGAGAGAAATATCAATGTATGGTTGCCTCTCATGAGTCCCCTGCTGGGAACTGGCCTGCAACCCAGGCATGTGCCCTGACTGGGAATCGATCTGCGATCGTGTGGTTTGCAGGCCCGCACTCAATCCACTGAGCTACACCAGCCAGGGCTCTCCTCTCCAACTTTTAAACCTGACCATATGCAGTGACTAAAAACAATCTGAGAGTGGCTGCCAGTACCTCTACAAGCACACCAGTCGTCTGAAACTCCTGTGACAGAATTGTAGTTACTCTCACATTTGTGGTTTTACCTCCATATGTCATGAAACAAAAAAAAAAATTTGGACACAAAGAAAACTGGCGTCCAAATAAAGATGGTACATC
>NW_028092562.1:0-731 GCF_014824575.4 Sturnira hondurensis | reverse complement strand
TGCGCCGTCCAAAGACGTTGCCGGATTTGCTTTCCGGCAAAAGCGTCCCGGTATCGTTTCCGGAGGCAAGGCCAAAGTTGACAAAGTTGCTTCTTAATGTTACAGTCCAAGGCAGTGTTGGAGCTGTTCAGGTTTTAACGTCGCCGGAATCTACTGTCGGTGACCTCATCGCTGCCACTGTCCGGCAGCATACGAAGGAAGCTCGCCGTCCGATTCTCACCGCCGATCCCTCCAAATTCAATCTCCATTATTCGCAGTTTAGTTTAGAAAGTTTGGACAGGGAGGAGAAGTTAATGGCGTTGGGATCGAGGAATTTTTTCCTGTGTTCGAAAACAGCGGACGGTGCAAGTTGTAGCAATAGCAGCAGCAGCAGCAGCGTTGGAATTAAAACGTCGTCGTCTGCATCATGTTCGAAAGAAGTAGAAAATGAAGTTGCTAAAAGTGGGTTTCCTTGGTTAAAATTCATGGGTTTCATGTTGTAATTCCAGTCATAGTTTCCAGATACGCATAAAATGGTATGAAAACATCCACTGGTTAAAAACTAGCTTGCCGATGTTAAGTCAGTTAATTACCTCCTCTTTCGAAGAGAAAGAGATGTCTGTAAGAAAATTAGGTATGAAAATTTGCTTGCAGCAGCATTACTAGTAGTTTATTTGAATTCAGCGAAGCAGATTAATGTTTACCTGTCCCCGTATAGGTTTTTGTTAGGTGAATGGAGAAGTTGTTTGGAA
>NW_028092561.1:0-13165 GCF_014824575.4 Sturnira hondurensis | reverse complement strand
CCCTATAAATTTCAGGATTCTTTGTTGTCCTTCTGAGAAGAAGGCCATCGGCGTTTTGACAGGGACAGTCTGAGTGTGGGCTTGGCTTCAGACAGCAAGGACGGTGTGACAGTGTTGCTCCTGCCGACCCTGAGCTGAGCGTGTCCCCCATGGCGTGTCCCCCCTTCATTTCCCTTCTCGGTTCTTATGGCCGTCAGGGCGCAGACTGTCCACTCTCTGGGTGCACTTGTCCCCAGGTGCTTTCTGCTTTGTGATGCAGGGTCAGTGTTTCAGGAAGAGTAATTCCTGACAGTGTAGTCTGTGGGACTAAGGAAAAACCTTTTCAGCCCTGGCTGGGGTGGCTCAGTGGTTTGAGGTCTGACCTGCGAACCAAAGGGTGGCTGGTGGATTCCCAGTCTGGGCACAGGCCTGTGTTGTAGGCCAGGCCCCCAGGGAGGGGCGAGCCAGAGGCAGCCAATAAGGGGTGTTTCTCTCCCTCTCTTTATTACTCCCTGTCACTCTCTAAAAATACATAACTAATATCATAAACAAACAGACAAAAAAACACAGGATATTTGGTATACGAGGAGGGACTGGAAAAACCACCAGAAGTTACCTTCTGGAGGGCGGGCCCCTTGTGGTCCAGGCGCCCCACTAGGGGAGAGTTCCAGGAGCCCATCTGCATCGGTGACCAGCTGGCGTTGTTGTGAGAGGCTGTGTTGGGCTTCAGTGAATTGTGTTTGACGACTATTCCAGAGCGTTGGCCCAGTTCACGACCGGTGATTTATCAGACCACGTGCCCACACTGTGCAGAATGTTGAGCAGTTTTTTGGCCAACCTCACGTGCCCCACCCTCCCTATTCACCCGATCTCACCCAGAACGACTATTTTTCTTTCCCGGATGAACAGGATCTACAAAGGGAAGCATCTCAACATGTAAGATGTGAGATTAAACGGCAGAACCACTAAGAGGCATCACAGTCGCCGGGTCCAGAGAGTGTTCAGGGCCGTGGAGGGGCGTCTCCGTGGGTGTCCCCCTTCCAGGGCAGAGCATTCGAGGGTGACTGGGGGGTGAAGGTGTGAGAATAAAAGCGCAGTTTTTATGAGTAAATTCTCTTTCTGGGCCCCCCTCGTGTACATGTGGCCAGATGCCTCCACAGGTGTTCACAGTCCCATGAATCGAAGGAGGTAATTACCGTTGTGAGTTATGTAAGTTTCATGGTTTTACGTTTTATGTTTTAAAATGGTCTGTGATAGGAATGAAAAACAGGAAATATCTTCCAAAATATGTGGAAATGTATTCCCCACTCTGGAACCTTTTAGACTTTAACACATTCATATAATTTTATTATTTTTATTTATTTATTATGTATTTATTGGTATTGTTTAAGTACAGTTGTCTCCATTTTCCCTGAAAAATGCACCCCAACCCAGCCATCCCCTAAAACAGTCATATAATTTAAAGCACAGGGTGCAAAGACCATGGGCTTCTGCCCTGGGTGAGGAGGACCCTGTGGGAGGGGCTGAGCAGGAGGGAAGTGAGGGGGCAGGAGGCGCTGGCTGCTGTGCGGACCTCGGCCTGCAGGGGGCAGCAGAGGGATCAGGGAATCAGAGCACAGGGGCTGGCCCTCCTCAAAGGAGGCTCTGGGGTCACCAGTGATCAGGGTGACCAGCCAGAACCCGGGACTCTACCCGCCCCTGCAGGGCCGGTCCACATGGCACCTGTGTTAGGACTGAGTTCCCGTCTAGGTGTCTGTCACCTCGCCCTCCCTGCCCGGGACACCCCCTGGCCCTCTGGCCCTGCTCACTCTGACGGAGCCCCCCTTCTGATGGCCAGCTGACTTTGCTGTGCTTGGACCCCCTGAGCCCATCCTGGTCATGGTGGGTGAAGACGCACACCTGCCCTGTCACCTGTCCCCAAAGATGAATGCTGAGACCATGGACTTGATGTGGGTGCGACCCAGCCTCAGGCAGATAGTGCACACGTATGCACACGGGCAGGAGGGCACGCCGGCGGAGGAGTATCGAGGGAGAACTTCGGTGTTAAGAGAGGACGTCACTGTGGGGAAGGCTGCTCTGCAGATTCGCAATGTCAGTGCCTCGGACAACGGGACCTACCTGTGTTATTTCCAAGACAGAGACTTCTCTGCAAAAGCCCAGGTGGAGCTGCAGGTGGCAGGTGAGTCCCAGGTTTGTTCTGGGCTCCTCCCTGTGGGCCAGGGGCCGAGGCTGCAAACCTACCCCAGAGCAGGTGCGGCTGCTCACCAGCAACGGCCCCCCTGTCCCCATTTCTGCGCCTCTGAGGCCTGTGACAGACCCAGGTGTCCCCCAGGGTGACTTCCTCCTGCATCCAGTACAGAGTCCCTGGTGCCACCCCCCAGTCTCAGCAGGGGAAAGGTTGGGGACGGGAAGGATGAGGACACCTCCCCGCAGTGGGAGGCACATGGGTGTTTGGGTTCAGTGTGACCCAGACCGTGGCCGAGGACCCCCCAGTGCCCGCTGCTGTGTGTCCAGGAGGCTGGCCTGTGGGGCCCACGTCCCCCACGAACTCCCGGGAACACACACGCAGTTGATCAGGCTGTGTCCGTCCTTGGTGCAGCGGGGGAGGACGCTCACCTGGGGACGGGGACGCCGGGGGGTCTCAGAGAGGGCGTCAGGGAGCACCCTGTGCGGTTTGGGGGGGTGCCGAAGCAGCGCTGTGCTCTGGGGGTACACTGTCAGGATGGTGCGAGGATGTCACTGGTCACTCTCAGCCGGCACAGGGAGGTTGGTCACTGCACACAGTTCCTGTTTCCTGTCTGCTGTCCCCCGACCCTTGAGTGGCCCTGACCCATCCCAGTGACCAAGCGCCCTGTCTGAGGTGCTACCCATGAAAGCCCTCGTGTCCGGACTTCAGGGCTGCAGTTCGAGTTCCCTGGACACAGCCCTGCCCTGTGGCTTCCAGTGCAGGGGCCCTGGTAGAGCGTGGATGATGGAGCCCTCCCTGCAGGACTCTGTGTTTTCTGGTCCTCACAGGGCTTCCTCCCCCCTCCTTGTGTTCAGGGGGTGGGGACAGGTGGCAGTAACTCCTCTCTTCCTGGCCCTGGGTCCACTGTCCTCCATGGGAAAGTTTTCCCCCTGCACAACCTCGCTGTACACACTTCTGGGGGGAGGACCCTGGAGGGAGAGCCGAGGGGCCTGGCAGTAGGTGCAGCCAGAGCCTCCCGAGGGGCCTTGGACACACGTCACCTCCAGGCGGCCACAGGACACCCTGAGTCTCTTCCTGCTCACAGGAGGGCACGTTCCCCACAGGACAGGCAGGACAGATGGGCAGTGGGTGCCAAACCCCTTAGGCCAAGGGGCACCACCTCCATGGTTGCCCAAGGTGGGGGGAGGGGCTGTGCCTGGGACCAGCCTGTCTGGGGCCGGGAGAGGGGGGCGGGGCAGTCTCTAAGGGGACTTAGGGGGAGCAGCCTCTGCTCCAGCCCAGGTCCTCCTGGGTCCCATAAGAGGGTGCAGCCTTTGTCAGGCAGTGTCCCCATCAGGGGTCAGTCTGGGGAGAGCTCCCTGTGAGTCCCTGCTGGGCCGGTGGGTGTGGGTGCCCCTCCTGCTATGGAGACCCCACCAGTGCAGAGGGCCCCCCACGATTCAGCTCACTTTTCCTCCCCAGCACTGGGCTCCAATCCCCACATCAAAATGAAGGGCTATGAGGCTGGAGGGGTCCGCGTGAACTGCACGTCTGCCGGCTGGTACCCGCCACCCCAAATCGAGTGGAGAGACGCCAGGGGACAGAGAATTTCCGATGGGGTGGTCACAGAGGCTGCGGACCCCCAGGGCCTTTATGCAGCCTCAGCCTCTGTGGTCCTGGAAGAAGACTCTGAAGAGGAGGTCTCCTGTGTCATCAGAAACCCCCTGCTGGGCCAGGAGAGGTCAGCCTGGCTTTCCATCCCAGGTGAGTGCCCTGCCCTCTGCCCTGGGCTCCTGGGTGCCCCTGGGGGAGGTGCAGTGGTCTGCTGCTGGCCTGGGTCCCTGGGGGGCACAGAGGGCACAGGGACCTGGGGCTCCTTCTCCTGAAGTGGTTTATGTCACAGACCCCTTCTGAGCACTTCCTGTTGCCCCACAGGGTGCCAGGCATGGGCTTTGGGGACAGATGGTAAAGATCAGCAAGCACACCGGGAGGGGGAATAATAGGTACAACCCGAATCTCAGTGAGAGAGCTCATGTCCTTTCAGTATAAAGGATACAGTAGATAAAAGGGCAGAAACGGGAATGGTCAGGTCACAGAAAGGTGAAACTCACAGGAGGATGCCAAGTGTGAGGGCACAGGGAACTATTTTCACCTGTGAAACTGGCAGCAGAAGTGAAAACGAGGTGGTGGCGCCCTCTGGTGGCCGACTGCGGGGAGACAGTCCCTCAGGCCCTTGTGCTCATGGTTTGAATGGTGTTGCTGTGGATGGGCACCTGTGCTATTGGGGACACATGACCATCTGCATCCCAACTGCTCAGTGATTGACGCAAACCCGGATTCTGGGGACAACCCTACAGGCCGGCCTGCAGCAGGGGGACGTGACACCTGTGACCGGGTATTTTGAAACCAGTGATCCCTGTGACAAAGGGCAGAGCCTGGATGTGCCCACCTAGGGGACCGGGTGCCCCGTGGGCGCTGCCCTCGGGAGAGACTCAGCCCTGCTCGCTGTGCTGGAGCGGGCGGGTCCCCGAGACAGGACGAGAGGACGGCAGGCACACCGCCTGCATGGGGGCTGGTTTCACTGTAAAGATAAAATATTTAGTTTTCACAACTTACTGAAACCTGCGTGGCACTCACCCTGTGTCGGGCACTGTACAAGCATTAACTTAATGCTCTCACTGATCAGGACGCCAGCAACAGATGGTGACGTCATTAGTTCAGGGTCACAGCACTGGTCAGGCAGGGGACCCGGTGCTGGAACCCAGGCCCTGCAGCCCCAGAGTTCTGTTCTTCCTCACCAGTCTCTGCTGACTGGGGGCAGATAATGATTGGTGGTGGTGGGGTGGAGAGGCGACTTCAGTGACACTGTGTTCGGCTCCGTACTCGATCTGATCCCAGGGGGGAGGCAGACGTTCCAGGAGAAAGGTCCCTACTGTGTGACAGTAAGAGTGCTGGGCACTCCGGGGACGGGAAGGTCATTTCAGGGGATGACGCTACCCCTTCGCAGGCCCCTTCTTCAGGAACGCAGAGTGTCGGATGGCCTTCATTGCCCTATTCCTGCTGGTTCCTGTGGTGGTCTTGTTGGGACTGTGCTGCTGCCTGTGGCGACGGGAAAAGAGGATCCAGGCCCCGTCCCAGAAGGTGGAGAAACCTCTAGGTGAGACAGCAGCGGCGCAGGCAGAGCTGCCGTGGGTGGGAAGCGCCCAAGGTGAGGCCCAGCTGCAGGTGGCCTCCACCTCCCTGCCCAGCCCACACCCACCTCCGGATCCTGCTCTGTATCCCCCTTATGGGACTGCCTTTTTCTGTTCATTTGCAGAGAAGCTGCAGGACAAGCTCAGTAAGTCCCCATCCCAACCCCTGCGCATCCTGGGGGTCCCTGGTGACAAGGTCACTGACTCCACATGTTGTTCCCTGCAGGGTGGACAAAAAGAGCAGGTGCCGACCACGGGAGTGCCCCAGACCTGCATCTCAGCCTTTGTTCTCGGTTAGTTTGGCCCCACTCCTCACCCCTAACTGCCCAGGGGGAGGAATGGGGACACTGATGTGGGTCCCAGGCAGTGGTCTCTCCGTGGGGAGAGACTGCAGCCTCTCCACACAAGGGGGCGCTGGAGTCCACACACCTGGGGAGCCATAAATCCACCCTGGCCTGGTGAGGCCCCGGAGCTGTGGCCCTGCTGTCAGAGGCATGAGGGTGCGCATTTCTTTTAGCTCTGATGACATGCTGGGTGGTGCTTTTACTCTCACCCTGACGGCTCAGGGGGACCCACCCCACCACGTGATGTCCAAAGGTGGGACAGTCGGGAGCCCAGTGAGGTTACAGACCTCGCCCTGCTGCTGGCACAGCCGCTCTGGTCCTGCTGCACTGGAGGGGGCCGCCTCAGAGGACGTGTCACCCCTGAGGCTTCCCACCCTCTGGCCCCAGGCCCTTCTCCCGGGGTCACTGGTTCCATGTGAATGAGTGTCAGGCCTGTCAGGAGCCTGGCCAGGTCACCTTCTACTGCGCTCTCCTGTCCCCGAGCCTGGTCCCTTCAGCGAAGGGCCGCCTGGGCACCCAGGGCCTCCCCTGACCCCGGGCCCTGGTTGTCGGCTGGACACTCACAGCGCACACAGCCCAAGCCACGCCTGCCTTCCAGGATCGAGGCCAAGTGTCCCTCCTTGATTTCCTTTTTTCAGCCATGAATAGGATCTCCTTCGAATTTGGGCAGGAGGTTCCCAAAAGTCACTGGAGGATGTTCATGAGGCTGGCGGGACTGGAGGAGAACGACATCGTCATCTGTGAGCACGAGAACCCGGGGAACCTGCGGGAGCAGCACCACACGATGCTGCTGTGTTGGCAGAACAAGCTGGGGCGCGCGGCGACCCCCTCCAGGCTCATGGCGGCCCTCTGTCAGATGCGGCTGCGGGAATGTCTGGAAAATATTACAAACAAGCTGGTTGCGGAAGATATCTTAGGTAGTAAGGACGCAGAGCCCCCGAACTAGTTGGCCTTTTTGTCAACGGCTGTGACTCAGCGGCATCCTGGGGTCTGACCCCCCACCCAGGTCCCTTCCTGGGGGCGCCTTCCCAGATCCCAGGTGGGACGGAGCCCCTCCGTGTCCAAGTAGGTTCTACGGGAAGCTTCTGCTGGGGGCCCTCTGCCTGCGGCCCACGGGGCCCACGGGCTGCCCCTCAGGGGACTCCGGGGGCCTGAGCTGCTCAGGGAGGACCCGCTGGGTGCACTCAGTGCGCCCAGGTGCCGGGGCCTCCTCGGGGACACAGAGGCCAGGAGGGCTGGCTGGTCCTCTGTGTGACCTCAGTGGCTCACTCTTTGGTCTCCCAGGCACTGTGATGTCCCCAGGCTTCCACTTGGGAGGGCCATACCTGGGTGACACTTATAAGTCAGTTCATAACAGACAAACCAGCAGCCACTGTCAGTTGTCACTAGGTCAGCTGGGGTGGGGCATGTGCACAGTTCCTGTCACATGCTAGCTATAGAGGCCTTTGTCCAGTTCTCTAGATGTTTAAGCATACGTGATTTTACTAGTTTTATTGAAGTGGTAAAATTTCTCTTCCATGGTGTTTTTACATGTTTGTATAACTTTTTTCAGCCAGTAAAATGTATATTCTAAATTGTGTTTTCTGTCATTCCTGTTGTGGGGACAACTTTGGGTGTGTTGTCCTTGGGAGGTGACGTCATCCACAGAGTCAAGGGAACCTCAGGCAAGGTTTGTGGGTGCACAGCCCCGAAACGGGGGCCGCCGCTGTCAGGGGCCGCCCTCCCCAGGCCTTTGCCGACCCACCTGCGCCCCGAGCAGTGGCAGCGACGGGAGAGCGGACGGCGGGGAGAGCGGACGGTGGGCGCATGGTGCCCAGACTGAGCACAGTGGCGGCGAGGGGTGCACGGGTTGTAACACAGTTGGAAAGGACACGGGCTGGCATCACTCGCAGTGAGTCAGGGACCTCGCCTGCGTTGCACAGAAAGTCACCGCCAAACCAGGAAGATGCCAGGGTGGGGGGCACCAAGGGGCAGTTTTCAGAGAGGCAGAAGGACCTGTCACACACACGGAGTCCAATGACATGTGGCCTTGTGTGCCCGGCTTCTCTCGTTCAGGCTCGAGTCCCCAGCCCCTGTGTCATAGTAGGACCTGCCAGGGCCTCACCTCTCTGTGTGGCTGAGTGACACTCAGATGTAGGTGCAGACAGACACACATGGTGTGTTCACTGTCCTGCTCACGGACTTGGGAACATTTTTAATCAGACAGACACTGGGCCCCGACCATTCTATGACAAGGACAGCTTCTCAGTAAGTGGTGTTGCGGACCCTGGACATCCCCAGGCCCAGGAGGAGTTGGGCCCTGACGTCACAGCAGACACAGAAACGAACTCAATGACCCAAAGACCTCCCTGCAAGGTCTGAACACGACAAACCCCCTGGAGGGGTCAGAGGGGACATCTCACGACATTGGGTGGTGTTTGGGGCTCATGTAACAGGGTCACATGGGGGGTGTGTCTCTGAGTGCCTCATAGAGCCCCGTCCCCCGTCTGTCCACGGTGCTGCAATGGCACGGTTCCAGTGCATGCGTCATTGGTGCACACACACAGCCGTTCTGTCAGTCCGTCTGTGCATCTCACTGAGGGGGCCCCTGTCTCCCCGATGTAAGTGGCGCTGCCGCGGATGCCCGGTGCAGGTGCCCTGACCAAGGGCTTTCACGTCCTTCACTAGAGCACCGGGGTCTGTCTGTCTGGACTCGGCCCCGCGGCTGCTGGAAAATATGGCCGGTTTTGGCGTGACTGAGAAACGCTCTTTTTCCCAATTTCAGAGAGCAGACACCAGCTCTCTTTATTGGGGGCTGTTTAATCTCGTCCGCGGTCTGTCTGGGCATCATCACCACCACCCCTGTCTTCCTGAAGAAGCCTAAGGACGACGATTCCAACCAGGGTGCAGCGGGCTCCCCCCAGCGGTGAGCGCTCTGAGCTGGAGCCACCAGAGGAGAGTCAGAAAAATTCCGCGCCGGGGGCGGGGCCGGGCCGGCCAGGTCTTCTCGCTCTTCCACCCCGGGGCCCCTCCCCCCCGGCGCGGCCCGGAAGGGGAACTGTCCCGAAAACACCAGGGTGCGTCTCTCTGAGTCTCACCCAGTTCCTTGGACTGAGGGACGATCGGCCCCTAGGCCATCTGAAGGGGACGCGCTTTCTTCGGCATTTCCTTCTCCTGGCTTGGCTGCAGGTGACTCAGTGGGAGCCCTTGTCTCCTGGGAAGAAGCTAGAGCAGAAGAAACCCCCTAATTGCTGGTCCACTAGGGGGCGGAGTTGTACGGGAGGCGCCCTGAGCCGGACAGTCCGAACTACACGGGTCTGCGGTTCCCGCGCCGTTGGCCCGCCTGGAGGACCCACATGGGCCGCGGAGTAAGTAAAACCTCCGCACCCGACTTCGCCGCTGCTCCGGAGCGGGGCTCGCTCCCGTCTCTGCGCGCCCCTCTCCCGACTTTGTCGCCGCTCCTGGTCCGAGCGCAGGTGGGTGCTGGGCGCACGCGGAGGGCAGACCCCGACAGCGGGGCCGGTGTCGCCCGGGGCTGGACAGCATCCCGGGCAACGTGCGAGTTCTGAGCGGGGCTGGGGCGAGGGGCGGGGAGTGGGGAACCGGCCGTTCCGCTCTGCGGCCTGCACCGGCCCAGTGGGGTCCGAGAGGCTCAGAGTATGAATTTTCCCAGCTCAGGGTCGGCCCCGCGTCCCACTCCTGCGGGACCCCAGATTCTCTACGGGAGAGGTCGGGGCCACAAGGCCGAGTTCACTTGTGGCCTGGTTCCTAACACGGAGTCCCCTAGACCGGTCCGTGGGGTTCGTGCCCTGGTACATGTCAGGCTGGTGAGGCGGACCTGAGGTGGGTCCCCAGTTTTCTTGGGGAACTGGAGACCGTCCACGTTCTGCAGGGGCCTCCGCGGAGCCTGGCAGACGGAGTCCCTGAATGTAGGGAAAGTGTGAGGAAGCAGAACCCTGCACCCCTTTCCGACCAGCTCCGGGTGGGGGTGCGGGGTAGCGTTGGCTGCCACCCCAGGAAGTGGGGGCGGGGAAGCGGGTGGGAGGAGTGTTGGCTCGCAGCCCTGGGTCCCCAGGTTTGATTGCTGGGGGAAGAGCAGTGCGCGGAGACTGGGGCGGATGCGCGGGGTTAGGATAGTTGCTGCGGTTGTCCACAGCAAAGCTGCCCCTTCGGGGGAATGAGCGGAGATAGTCTCTTAAGAAGCCCGGCCTTTTATTTGCTAAAAATCAACTCTAGCCGGATGGGGCGGAAGCCTGTTCCTGAACGACCTGGGCTGCCCTGCGCCCTGTCCTGGAAGCTGCAGAGCGACCCCGAGGGTAGTGGTGGGCTCAGGGGCGACCCCTCAGCACCCCTCTTCCCCCAGCTGCAGGATGTCAGGAAGAGCCGAGGGTGAGTCAGGCCCCCAGTCCCTGGGACACGTGGAGCCAAGTTATCAGTCCAGAAGGTCCCAAGGAGACTGGACTAAGGGTCGGTGCTGTGCTGGGGACCAGCCACCAGGTGCTGTGGCGCCTCCTCAGGCAGAGGCTGCAGGGACCAGGTGTGGTCTGTGCCCTGGGCCCCACCATCACCTGTGTGCTTCCCCCTTCACAGGCTCCCACATGTGCAGAGTCTGTGACGTGGATCACGTCACGGAGTGCAGCCCGAGGGAGCCTGGGTCCCCCTTGGCCCACCCCAACTGGGAGACCACGTGCCCGCCACCTGCCCAGTGCTGGGGGGGTGAGTGGGTGCAGGGCAGCACGGGGCCCCCTGGTTTCTGCAGCGTGCCCCTATTGGACCCAGCTGGTAGGAATCACCCCAAGGGCAGGTGTCCTGGGAGAACAGGGTGAGGAGGCAGCCGGGACCTGTGTTTACGAGGATGACATGCATCTGTGGTGAAAGGGTCCACTGGAGGTCCCCTGGTTTCAGGGCCGCTGTCCCAGAAAGGGGCCCACAAGGGTTCACCCAGCACCTCTGTGTGTCCCGCAGTCTGGGAGGGAGCTCGGGTTCTGCCCCTCCAACCCAGACCACAGTCCCCTGCACTGGTCGAGGAGGGGGTGGGCGCTTAAATCTGAGCAGGGCCTCAAGCCAGTTAAAAAGGTGGCAGACTCCCCCCCGCCCCCCCCCAGACAGGTGTGTCTCAGCGACAAATAAATGCAGGGGATTTAAAATAATTACACTTTAGGATTCCTTGTCCTTCTGAGAAGGAGGCCATCGGTGTTTTGACAAGGACAGCCTGGGTGTGCGCTTGGCTTCAGGCAGCAAGGACGGTGTGACAGTGTTGCTCCTGCCGACCCTGAGCTGAGCGTGTCCCCCATGGCGTGTCCCCCTTCTCGGTTCTTATGGCCGTCAGGGCGCAGACTGTCCACTCTCTGGGTGCACTTGTCCCCAGGTGCTTTCTGCTCTGTGGTGCAGTTGCAGGAGGGGCTGGTGACACCGGTTACATGTCACTGCTGTGTGGAAGGGCACGTGGTGTCCACTTCGGGTCCTGTGGCCTCTCCACACTCATTTCCACGTCCTCAGAGGTTTCCGAGCCCCCTCTATCGGCCCCACACGGTGCATCCTGCTGTCTGCCAGCCGTGCAAGGGCTCCGTCGCCCTCTCTGGTGTTTCTTCTTGTCTCCGTCTTGCGTGACCGCTGTTGCTAGGATCCCGGGCGCTGGTGCAGGGAGGAGGTGGGTGGCATCTGTCCTTACCCCTGACCTCAGAGGAGGAGCTCTCAGCTTCTCACTGAGGGTGTGGTGTCACTGTGTGTTTCGGGATCACGTTTTGTTAAAGATTTATTTTTAAGAGCCATACCTGGCAGTGTAACCTGTGGGGCTAAGGATAAATTTCTTAGGGCATTTAGCGTGACACGAGTGACTGAACCAAAAACAGAAAACACAGACAAACCGGGAATTACCTTCTGGAGGGCGGGCCCCTTGTGGTCCGGGCTCCCCCACTAGGGGAGAGTTCCAGGAGCTAGTCTGCATTGGTGACCAGCTGGCCTTGTTGTGAGACACTGTGTTGGGCGTTCCAGGAGCTAGTCTGCATTGGTGACCAGCTGGCCTTGTTGTGAGACACTGTGTTGGGCTTCAGTGAATTGTGTTTGACGACTGTTCCAGAGCGTTGGCCCGGTTCACGACAGGCGATTTACCTGCCCACCTGTGCTGAGTGTTCAGCAGTTTCTGACCAAAAACCCACATGCCCCTCCCTATTCACCCAGTCTCAGCCAGAGCAACTAATTTTTCTTTCCTACATGAACGAGTCCCCAAAGGGAAACATCCAGACATGTAAGACATGACATAAAATGGCAGAACCACTAAGAGGCATCACAGTAACCGGGTCCAGAGAGTGTTCAGTGCAGTGGAGGGATGTCTCCGTGGGTGTCCCCCTTCCAGGGCAGAGCATTTGAGGGTGACTGGGGGGTGAAGGTATGAGAATAAAAACGCAGTTTTTACGAGTAAATTCTCCTTCTGGGCCCCCCTTGTGTACATGTGGCCAGATGCCTCCACAGGTGTTCACAGTCCCATGAAACGAAGGAGGTAATTACCATTGTGAGTTATGCAGGTTTCATGGTTTTACGTTTTATGTTTTAAAATGGTCTGTGATAGGAATGAAAAACAGGAAATATCCTCCAAAATATGTGGGCATATATTCCCCACTCTGGAAACTCTTAGACTCTAGACCATCCAGGTGATTTAAAGCACAGGGTGCAAAGACCATGGGCTTCTGCCCTGGGTGACAAGGACCCTGTGGGAGGGGCTGAGCAGGAAGGAGGTGAGGGGGCAGGAGGCGCTGGCTGCTGTGCGGACCTCGGCCTGCAGGGGGCAGCAGTGGGATCGGGGGCTCAGAGCACAGGGGCCAGCCCTCAGAGGTGGTGCTGGGGGCAGGCACCTGGCTGGGGCAGGGAAGTGTGGGCAGGGGAGGGCTTCTGAGCAGGTTCGCACAGGAGAGCCCGGTGCTCCCTGCTGCCGAGGGATAAGGTACTTCCGTATATTACCGCTCCACGTTTCCTGTCTGACTTCCATGGTGGGATCCAAGGTGAAGAGACGCCCAAGGGGACATTTGCAGAGGAGGCTCTGGGGTCACCAGTGATCAGGGTGGTACCAGAGGCAGCCTCTGCATGTGGAATTCTCCCCTTTCTAGGTGGTCACTGCTCCCCAACGTCTGCTGGCCTCTCCCTGTGCACAGCAGTCAGGATGGTACGGTGCCTGGTCCCCCTTCTGCCTGTCCTCACTGTCTGCCTGGTCACGGTCCCGCTGCTCAGCCCCTGCTCAGGTAGGACCTGCCCTGTGTCTGTGTCTGAATCCCTTACTTTTGGGCCCAGCCAGAACCCGGGACTCTACCTGCCCCTGCAGGGCCGGTCCACATGGCACCTGTGTTAGGACTGAGTTCCTGTCTAGGTGTCTGTCACGTCGCCCTCCCCGCCTGGGACACCCCCTGGCCCTCTGGCC
The DNA here is from genome assembly GCF_014824575.4 of Sturnira hondurensis. Classification (NCBI taxonomy): domain Eukaryota; kingdom Metazoa; phylum Chordata; class Mammalia; order Chiroptera; family Phyllostomidae; genus Sturnira; species Sturnira hondurensis. The sequence continues at coordinate 94 of NW_028092561.1, read as the reverse complement.
CTGCTCACTCTGACGGAGCCCCCCTTCTGATGACCAGCTGAGTTTGCTGTGCTTGGACCCCCTGAGCCCATCCTGGTCATGGTGGGTGAAGATG
>NW_028092560.1:0-569 GCF_014824575.4 Sturnira hondurensis | reverse complement strand
AAACTGCTGAAGGGAAGCCTAGAGCCTTGTCTGGACTGGGCCAGGCAAACTGCGTTCCTGACAGGCGTCTTCCTCTCTGCTTCACCATGAGCATTCGCCAGAGTTCAGCTACAGAAGAACTTTAAAACTCACATTCATTTGTTTCTCTTTGCTCGTGTCACTCTCTTCTTTTTTTGGATTTCTCCATTTCTGTAGAGCATCAGGTGTGCAGTTGGCGGGTAACAGAATTAGAGGTTTGTGCCAAATCTTCCATTTTAAATTGCAAACTTATGCAAAACATTTAACTGCTGGATTACATTTGTTATAAAAATACATTTTCCATCCGAGAAAATCTCTTGAGTATAGTATTTACCAATAATTTCTTTAAAAGAGAACAAATATGGCACATCTTGTATTATTCTTTTCACGACAACCAAATTGCACCAAAAATTTCCCCTGAAGTGTTACAAAGGGAAAGTGCGCATTGGATTGTCTTAAGTTCCTGTGGCTATTATAATATTTTTTTTAAATTTTCTTTTGTTCTACCTTCTATCCATACAGAATGAAATATTCATGAATTTCCTAATATT
>NW_028092559.1:0-979 GCF_014824575.4 Sturnira hondurensis | reverse complement strand
TGGAATAAAGGCATATAATTTACTTATTTTGTAAAAGAAAATTAATAAAATTTACCCATATCTTCACATTTGTTTATTTAAAAAACGTAGAATTAGATTTTGATTTTTTAAAGTTTCACGTTATCCTGTGTTTCTTCTAACATTATACATTTCAAGATAAATACAATATATGAAAGTATTATGTATGTATTTAATAATTATTGTTGTTACTTTTTTTTACTTTTGAAAATAAATAAACCATTTTATTGTTTTATTTCATGACCTTAGTAAGGCCTTTTCTTTTTTTTTTTTTATTTCATAACCTTAGTAAGGTTGGTCCAAAATATTTCTGGTATAATGGCTTTAACTTTGTGGCATATATGTACCAGGAATATATAGAAATAGATGATAGATTGATAGAAATAAAGAAAGAGATAGATATAGGTATAGTAAAATAAAGGTATTCAGTAATTAAAATATTGATTATAGCACCTAAAATGGAGCAGTGAATTAACAATCTTATTATTATTATTATTATTATTATTACAATCTTATTATTTCCTACATCTTGCCAACTGAACCTGATAGTGGTACTATGACTCGGAAATCCCTGGTGTAGAGCAACAGGGTTCCCAAGAAGCCCACCAAGAGCACCTTGCAAGCCCAGACCCATACCAGGTACCAGCAGGTGCCCATTTTCCCCACCAGCTCCTCGCTTTGCATTGGGTGAACTTGGGTGAGCCGTTCTTGGATTTCCAGACATTCCTATTTTGAGAGAAGATGCCCTGAATTTAGTCAAACTGTTTTTTAAAAAGAATCCAAGTAGCACTAAAAGTTAAGCACTGAGATAACCCAAGTTAAAGTTTAGCATTGAGATAACTCAGGACAGGAGGAAAAAAATGTGTGGCTGGTTTTTAATTTTATCTTTTCAACTGGAATTGTTTTCTTTTTTTTTTTAATTTTATTTATTTATTTATCTTTAGAGGGAAAGGAGAGAGGG
>NW_028092558.1:0-1185 GCF_014824575.4 Sturnira hondurensis | reverse complement strand
ATATAGCAGTCATAACCAAGCAGGAGAGCAATTCAGGGAACTGCTTCTGGAGTTGGGGAAACATTGCTCAGCACCCACATGTGAAACCAGTGTGGGGTAAGGCAGCATGCAAGTCCACCCCTGTTATGATGAACTCATCTGGGTCATCAGGGCTGGTATGTGATTTACATTTCCTGAAATTTGTGGAAATCCTCCGAAAAATGTAAATATATCCGTTTCTGTTAATTTTTGTATTCCGTAGTATTTGCATTTTTTTTCAGATGAATTTACTCAGAATCTTCAATTTGTCCGCTGATGGACTCCTCCTTGTCTTAATATTTATCTCTTCTTTATCCTGTATATGGGAATTTTTTTCTGGCGACTGCATTAGGGGACAGTGCATGATAGGTTTCACAGGCCAAACAACTACAATTTATTTCAGGAATAGAAAAGATGTTGGGATCTGCTATGCCTGGGCTCCCGAAGTTTATCTGCCTTCCATGACTTATGCCCGTGAGCAAGCTCCAGAATGAATGTCAAAATGAGAGATAGCATGTATCTGCTAGCAAATGCAGCCTCTGTTTTCTGCTAGGCCCCAAAACCATGGTCCGATAGTGAGAAACAGGTAAGTGTCCTCAGGGGAAGGGGAAGTAAACTCCGTGCTGATCTCTTTGGAGTCTATCATAGAAAGGCTCAGAGCTCCGCAGCGAAGAAGGAGTATTGGACGCACACCCTGCAGCTATCCTGATATAGCCCAATCCCCATTTCTTCTGAGAGGAGTTCTTCCTGTCTCAAATCTCCTGAAGCATGAGCACCCCTCATGGGGGAGGAAGTGTAGCCCCTTTCCAGCTAGAGCAGGTTCCCAGATGATGTGGAATCAGAAAGGATTTCTAATAACCCTTTCAAGCCTGCTATGGTAAGATCACTTTTATTTCAATGATAAAGTCTAGCACAGAAAATTAGTTTGTTTCCCCAAAGATCTATGGCCTTTTGGGTCATAGAGCCTGACTTAGAGTCTTTCTAATGGTTCCTTGTGTATTGTTTTCTGTTTACTGCATAATGAAGGTTAATAAGTTGAACCAGAAGTTGTGTGCCAAAAAAAATATATAGTAAAACCTCGATAGGCACAGATAAGTGGGCCGTGTCATTGAGATGGTCGCCAGTCCACTCCAGTCTCTCGGTATTTGACAGTGTTGCCTGTCCTCC
>NW_028092557.1:0-641 GCF_014824575.4 Sturnira hondurensis | reverse complement strand
GGCCTGAAGCTTGAACTTCACCCACTCGTGGAAGGTGCAATGAACTCTCTCCTCACAAGTTCTGAGTCTAAAAGCTTCACTTTCACCAAAGCAAAACATACAGATTCACATCTTTACCCCGGATGTCATGGAGACCCATAGTCCTACAAAGACCACCATGGGTACCATCAGAGATGGGTCACTGTGGGTCACAGGGCTCCTGGTAGGTGCCAGCAAGTTCAACAGTGAGCCCATAGCCATGTGACTGCTCGTGCAAGAATTTTTTAATATGAATTCATTAATTTTTCTACAGCTGTGCCAAGAGAAATTCTTGCTCTGCCACTTCCCTGGAAGAGACAGGTACAGGGAAATTAGGGCCTGAAGTGAAGGGAGGTCCAGGGTTGTTATTGGGGATGGTCAGGGCACAGCCTGGGCTTGTGAGGAGAGCTGGTGTGGGGCTTCTGAGGAGATGGTAGAACCCCGGGGTCAGAAAGAGGTTGGGGGGTGGGCGTGTGGGGGAAGGAGCTGGAACGGAACTGAGAAGGTGAGCAAGGAAGGGATCCTGTTCTGTGGAACCCAGTCACTTTCTCACGGGTCAGTCGGACTTCCACAGACTCTGTCTCCATTCTTTAGAAAATGACTGCGGTTTCCATTGGCGCCTG
>NW_028092556.1:0-1476 GCF_014824575.4 Sturnira hondurensis | reverse complement strand
CTCTGGGACTTTGAGCTCTTCTTGCGCCATCTTTTGGGCTGTTTGTGCCTGTAAAGTAGCAGGATCGGAGCCCTAGGTGTTCACCAGAGCACGGCAACTCAGTCGCTGGGTTGTGACGCTGTATGTGAGGGCGGTGTCAAAGAGGAACAATGGCGTCCCATCTACCGCCTCCCACCACGTGGCCAGTGCCGCAGCTGCCACCATCACCTGGGCCTGCGTGTTTCGTCCCACTGCATGCAAGTGTGCCACCGCAGTTAGCCCTCCACTGGTTCGCCCCATGGGGCCTGCATGATCCGTCTCACTGTGCGTGAATGTGCAACCGAGGTCAGTCTGCCCCACACCCTGACTGGGTCCGGGCCACTTGCGCGCCTAGGTCTGGGGATCTTTCCTGCCCCGACCCTGCTCTGCTGCTGGCTCCGCCCCTCTTACCATCCCTGTTGAAAGGTTAGATGTAGTCGGACTTCCGTATAATTCAATTTTCTGTCCTTTGGCTGTCTTTGTTCTCCAAACCTTTGTTGTATTCAAACTTGGTTGTGGGAGAAGGCATAGTGTTTCCACCTATGCCTCCATCTTGGCAGAAGTCCTAATGTTTTTCTGTTTATTAAAAGAATCATATGATTGTTATCTTCATTATGGTGAATTAATTAATTTATTTTCAAATGTTAAATTAACTTTCCATTTCTAGGATACACTTCAGTTGGTCATGATGCATTATTTTTGTGATATACTGATAGATTCAATTTGATAAAATTTTGTTAAGAAGTTTTGCTTATGCCCTGAGTGTTATGGCTCAGCGGGTTGACATTGTCTTGCAGATGGAAAGGTCACTGGTTCAATTCCTTTCAAGGCACATGTCCAGTTTGCATTCCAGGTCCTTGATTTGGGGCATGCAAGAGGTAACTGATCAATGTTTCTCTCCCTCTCTTTTTAAAAATAAATAGGACTTCCGCCAAGATGGAGGCATAGGTGGAAACACTGTGCCTTCTCCCACAACCAAGTTTGGATACAACAAAAGTTTTGGAGAACTAAGACACACCCAGAGACCAGAAAACTGAATTATACGGAAGTCTGACAGCCACGAATCGTTCAACGGGGACGGTAAGAGAGGCAGAGCCAGCAGCGGAGCAGGGTCAGGAAGGACAGACCTAGGAGCGCAGGCAGCCCGGACCTAGTCGGGGTGCAGGGCAGACTGACCAAGGTTGCACATTCGTGCACAGTGAAACGGACCACGCAGGCCCCAAGGGGCGAACCCAGTGGTGGAGGGCTGACAGCGGTGGCACACTCGCGTGCAGTGGAGCGGGGCACATGGCCCTGGTGACGGTGGTGGCTGAGGTGCTGGTGGGGTGGCAGAGGTGGGCGCCAGAGGGAAGCCATTGTCCCTCTTTGACCCCGCCCCCACATACAACATCACAACCCAGCGACTGAGTTGCCCTGCTCTGATGAAAACCTAGGGCTCCGATCCTGCTACTTAACAGG
>NW_028092555.1:0-578 GCF_014824575.4 Sturnira hondurensis | reverse complement strand
TGACCCTGCCCCCACATACAGTGTCACAACCCAGCGACCTGGGTTGCCTGGACCTGGTGAACACCTAAGGCTCCACTCCTCAAACATAACAGGTGAGAACAGACCAAACATTATGACTCAAGAACAAGTCAAAGACCCAGAACCTATAATTCTAAGTGAGCAAGAAATAGCCAGATTTTCAGATGCACAGTTCAAAACACTGGTGATCAGGAAGCTCAAAGAATTGGTTGATTTTAGCCACAAATTAGAGGAATGTATGAAGGCTAAACTGATTGAAATGAAGGGAGATGTCCAGGAAACCAATAGCGATGGAAAGGAAACTGGGACTCAAATCAAGGGAATAAACCAGAAGGAAGAAAGAAACAACCAAACAGAAAAGAAGGAAGAAGGAAGAATTAAAAAAAATGAGGAGAGGCTTAGGAATCTCCGGGACATCTTCAAACGTTCCAACATCCGAACATTATAGGGGTACCAGAGGGGAAGAAGAACACCCTCGAGTGCAAACTTACTTGAACAAATAATAAAGAAGAACTTCCCCAGTCTGGCAAAGGAAATAGACTTCCAGGAAATCCAGGAAG
>NW_028092554.1:0-913 GCF_014824575.4 Sturnira hondurensis | reverse complement strand
CCCTAGTGTGCATGACGACTGCTGGGAGTCAGAGCCAAGTGCAAACTAGCTGTGTCACCCTTTGCCAAATGATTCCAAAAGCAAAAGCATAATAGGCCCCTTTTCAGCCAAGGTGACAAGTATCAGCCTTGTACTTTAACAAGGCTGGCGCATTTAAATATATGGCTAACAGGTAAGGTCAGACCTTCAAGAGAAAGGGTGGCTAGGACTCACAGTCCTTTCAAACAGTCTAGAGGTGGGGGGTGGGTGAGTGGAGGGATTGAGCAAAAAAGGAAAAATTTACAGACATGGACAACAGTATGGTGATTGCTGGGGGGGAAGAAAGAAAGGGGAGAAGGAGAAGGGTAAAGGGGGCATAAATGGTGATGGAAGGAGACTTGACTTGGGGTGGCGAACACACAATACAGTGTGCAGATGATGTGTGGTGGAATTGCATAATTTCTAAAATTATACAGGAACCTAAAGCCTGCATAATTTTGTTAATCAGTGTTACCCCAATAAATTTTTAAAAAACAGTCTGGAAACTGCTAAATGTTTATTCACACCATGCTTGAGGTGCAAAGGTCCTCTCTTCCCATGCCTCACATTAGGGCCCACGCATCCCTACACCAAGTGCAGCACAGGGCTCAGGGCTCGCAGAGCAGAGCGATTCCTGTTCACACAGTACCTGCCCAACAGACATCTGTGTGCCACCCTATCTCCAGGGGATGTTCTGGGCACTAAGAATACAGCCATGGGGAAAAAAACAACCAAAAAACAAACCCCACATGGTTGGAGCTTTCAGTCTGGTGGGACCAAAGACTGCTACCAAATAGGTGAAGTGTCGATCTAATAAGTTAGGTGGTAGTAAGTGCTAAGGAGAAAAGTAAAGCAGAGAGAGTGGATTGAAGGGTGCAGTTTTAGAAATAGTGGC
>NW_028092553.1:0-1055 GCF_014824575.4 Sturnira hondurensis | reverse complement strand
AGTTTTTCCTGACAGAAGTCAGTCCACTTCCACAAAAACATCAAAAACTAGTGAAATACTGAGGGGAGAGTTTAGAAATTATTCATAAGGTTGGATTAAATCTCAGTCCAATCAGGTTCCCACTTCCATCTGTTCTTCAGGATTCACAGGAAGCAGGGGTGCCAGCTGGATTGGAAAGTTCTGGTGTGAGATAAAATTGTCTTACTAAGAACCTAGACTTTGTAGCCTGTCAGCAAACATAAGGTTTCGATATTTTGTGAAAATATTTCCTCAAAATAGCCCACAGAATGCTTGCTGCCTTGAAAATGTGAGAAAGAAGACAGAATTCAGTCAGGGAAGTTTGTGACCAAGGAGGACAAAATGCTCTGTGGAAATTTCTTGATTTGGCAGATCCTGCACCCATCTCTGCCTCATTCGGTTTCCCCTTTGTGATGGGGCAGCTTGAGGAGGGTGCATCTATATTTAGCATTTCCTTTGTATAAATGGGAATCAGTCATCTCTGGTGTGGTAAGGATGACTCATGTTTTTGTTTACCTATTGTTGTTGCTAATGGAGAAATACCTCACCGCAACACTAGGCAGAAACCATGGTTCCATGCTAGGCTGAATCTTCATGAGGTTAGAGATGCTAGTAAACACAGTTTTAAAGCCACAATATTTTACCATAAAATATTTACCTAAAAACACTTAGTGGTGAAACATCAACCACCATTCAGTGATTTTTACAGAAGCTTTTCAAAACACAAAACAAACACATAAAAAGTAAACTAAACCTATGCTTATGTTAATTACAGTCCCGATATGCTTATGTGTCCAGTAATTTTACAGATGTGTGAAAAACATCAGCACCTAATATTTTATTAAGTTTGCATTTGTCAAGGAATTGTGTCCTGAGGAGTAAAATAGTATTATCTGTCCATAAAGAAAGAGTGACCCAATGGTGAGATGAACCGCATAGAAAAGCTTAATAGAAATATAAGAACCGAAGAGTAAACTAACCAAAATAATGAGAGCTGCCTAAAATACTAACTGAAGAATTTCCACAGCTGAGTTCAG
>NW_028092552.1:0-704 GCF_014824575.4 Sturnira hondurensis | reverse complement strand
GACCACCACAGACTAAAAGTGAAAGGATGGAAACAAATTTTCCAAGCAAATGAACAAGAAAAAAAAGCTGGGGTAGCAATTCTCATATCAGACAAAATAGACTTCAAAAAAAGGGCCATAAAGAGAGACCAGAAGGTCACTTCACATATTCAAGGGGAGAATCCACCAAGAAGACATTAACATCGTAAATACATATGCACCCAACATAGGAGCACCCAAATATATAAAGAAAATTCTAGAGGACCTCAAGAAAAATATTGACAGCAACACAATTATAGTAGGGGATTTTAACACCCCACTGTCAAAAATGGACAAATCTTCCAAACAAAATATCAACAAAGATATTGCAGCATTAAATGACACCCTAGATGAAATGGACCTAATTGATATATATAGAGCCCTCCATACCAAAGAAGCTAAATACACATTCTTTTCAAATGCACATGGAATATTTTCGAAGATAGATCACATGATAGGACACAAAACAAGTCTCAATAAATTCAGGACAATAGAAATCATACCAAGCATCTTCTCTGATCACAAGGGACTGAAATTGGAAACCAACCCCACAGGAAAAAACCCCAAACACCCAAAAGCATGGAGACTGAATGGTATGCTATTAAACAACAAATGGGTCAAGACTGAAATTAGGTAAGAAATCAGAAAGCTTCTGGAAACAAATGAAAATGAACTCACAACAACCC
>NW_028092551.1:0-1800 GCF_014824575.4 Sturnira hondurensis | reverse complement strand
GGGTGACCTCATGGTCAGAGATGGGGTGGCGGGTCACGTGTGTCTTAGGAGGATCTGAGGGGAGGGTGAGAAAATTCAGGGACTCTGCATGGCCATGGGACACTCCAGCAGTGCTCAGGTGACCACCCTGAGAGTGGACAGGACCGTGGGGGTGGGGGAAGGGAGTGCACCACCCAGACACCAGGCTGGACAAAGGCATATGGAATAATCTCCTATTTCATTAGAAACTCCCAGAATCATGGTGAGAACCTAGGGTAGGAGTGTCCAGGTCTCTCAGGGGAGACACAGACTCAGGTGGAGGCTGATGACTCAGAAAAGTGGGAGTCAGGACTCCAGAGGGGGTGTCAGCCCCAGACCTAGGAGTGAGTCCTGGTGCCCCAGGTGCTGCAGGGTGTGAGGGACCCACTGTGGGTGTTTCAGGGAGAGGCTGGGTCCTTTACTGTCCTTTAGAGAAAGCTGGACCTACGGGTGCGTCACGGAATGAGGGCACCTGGGGGTCTCTTCCCTCTCCCTAGCAGGAGGGACATTCTGTCACTGCCCCATTCCCCTCCTGTTCTTGTAGGAAGCCGCCCCAGCCCACAGATCCCGTCCTGGGGAGGCCTGCGCCCTGGTACCTGCTCGGAGCAGCGTCTCCTTCCCCTTCTCCAGGAGCAGGCGGAGCCAGTGCACGCACGTATCCTCCAGGGTGATCCTCCGTTTCTCCGCAGCGGGGAGGTGCGGTAACGTGTAACTGGGGCTTGTTCGGGTCCTCGTGACCTTCGCGACCTTCACTTGCACCGGGGTCCAGGAGTGCAGGTCCTGGTTCAGGTAGACATAGTCGGCGCCGTCATAGGCGAACTGACTGAATCCTTGGAGGAAGCGCCCGTCCGACCCCACGACGCAGCCGGTCATTTCCTGGAAGGTGTGGGCCCCTGACCCCGCAGAAGGTGGGTCCCCAGTTACTTAATCCTATTGTGAGAACAGGCGTGTCCCCCCCCCCAGGCCGTCCGGACCCCACCCACGGTGACTGAACCTCATGTGAAAATGAAACTGGGCACAGTCCTCGCGGGGTCCCCTGACGATCGGGGCCCGCGGTCCCCCAGCCCTGGGGCGACCCCAGCGAGTCCGTGGGGACGGGGGTGGCGCGGGGACCCGGGCGCACGAGGCTCACCGTCCTCGCTCTGGTCGTCGCGGGCGAGCAGCTTGTACAGGTTCGCTCTGCTCGTCTGCTCGTGTTGCTCCATTTTCCGAGTGAGGTTGACACTCACTGGGTCATCGAAGATCTTTAAGGGCAGCTTCAGCCCCTGACCCGCAGAGTCGCTGTCGAAACGCGCGACCTCTGTGTCGTCCACGTAGCCGACGCCGAAGAACCGGGACCTCCAGGTGCCGGGTTCGGACACGGAGCTGGTGAGGATTCTCAGGCTGTGGAGCCCGGGAGGCGGGGAGGACGCGCGTCCTGGGTCTGCGGTCATTCCGGTAACGGCAGGGGGCCCAGGAGACGGAAAGGGGGGCGGTGGTTGGGGGGAGGAGGAGGGGGCGGAGGCGGGAGAGTCGGGGGTCTGGGGTCTGGGCCAGGACGGCTGGAGATGCGCCGGCCCGGGTTCGGTGCCCCCACCCCCACCGCCACCCTGTCCCCTCGCTCCGGCCCCGCAGAGGCCGTGCCCTCCTGACTCGGCCAGGCTCCCAGACAGCAGCAAGAGCAGAGTTCCAGACCTCATGAAGAAAACCTTCTTGCACCTTGACAGTCAGCACGAAAGGAATTCCGCTTGCCCTACCAAGGATTTTAAACCGCGGAAAGGACGCTGATTGGCTGCTCCAGAG
>NW_028092550.1:0-1599 GCF_014824575.4 Sturnira hondurensis | reverse complement strand
TCTCTCTTTCCCTTCCCCTCTAAAGATAAATAAATAAAATATTTAAAAAAAAAACTTTCATTAAAAAAAAAGATATTCCAAGATATAATCTTAAAACAAACAAATTAAAAAAAACAAAAAAAACAAATCTCCCCATTTGGTAAGGAGGCCCGGCTTCGGCTGACGTAAAACGCACCACATCCCACGTGAAGCTGGAGCGAACAGAAGCGTCCTGAGTTTGGTAGCGCAAGGCACCGGGTCCGTAAAGTCGGCAGCACGGGACCTTCCGGAGGTCGTATGTTTTGTTTATTAGGCAGGTTACAGCACTTCTCTCAGAAATGCACGTTTTAAATTGCATCTGGTACAGAATTCTCACCTCTCTTTTCCTTCCAGAACTTACAGTGAGCAAGAGGAGGGGCTTTCGGCCGCTGTAACAAAGTGGGGACAGAAAGTAGACTGGGCTTAGGACGCAGCCGCAGGGTGTGTGCAGTGTTCACAAAGTTCTCTCTTACGATCTTCCGAATACAGACATTTACAGCATCGATCAAGGCCCCCGGTAAACAGGTATCTTTATGTGATTGAATAGGAGCTGCAAAATGAGGCCTTTCATTAGCCACCGCCGTGTCTTTGGACCCACGATGTAAACCCCTGGGCTTCCGCTTCTTCTTTGCCTGGCAGGAAGGTGTTGGGGTTGGATAAACCTTCTTCTGGTTCAGAAATCTATCATTAACACTTGCATGTCGCAATAAAATTTCCAGTCAACAGAGAAGCCCAGAAAAAAAACATTAGGAGAAATAGCGTTCTATCGGTTATTGTGACTGAGTTCCAAATTCCTGATATTTGGTGGCGGTTTGTGAGGGTGGTTGTTTATCCTCTTCGCAGAGGAAAGAGTAACACCCAAATGCTTGCTTTGCTGGGATGTGTTATCTTTAGATTTGTATCACCGAAGTTCGGTGGGGGAAAAAAATCCCTTTCTATTGTCTAAAGGAAATAAAACAATTCCCTTTTAATAGCAACAAATTAGCTCAGTGAAAGCTGCAGGCGCCGCACCTCTGGGAGAATGCCATACCCTGAAAGGAGGATCAAAGTCCTTGTGCAAACTTCGTTCCACCAGAAACTCACGTTTCTCCTGGAAAGTTCCCCAGATGCGTGAAATTCGAAAAGCCTCGAGATTCGGATCGGATGAAAACTGAAAGAAAAATCCTCTAACAATTGCGTTTCCTCTATTTTAAAAGAACGAAGTTTAAAATCTTAGTGGGCAAGTTGGGTCGGATGTGAGACATTCTGAGACCATCTTCTCTGTTCTGATTTCTCTCAAAATGGAAACTAAATCCAACCCAGGAGCCAGGAAGGGCTGTATTCTCTGCGTGGAAATGAGAGCTAATTCCACTCTCTGACAATTAAGGAAACAAAAGAATGAAAAATGAAGGAGGCGAAGAAGAGGAAAAGAAGCTTCTACACTTCATAAACAAGAAATGGTTTACCCCGCAAACCGCCTGTGCCCACCTTCACCCCGAGCAGCCCCACCGATGCTTCTGAAAAACAACTCCGGGAAGGCAGGTGAAAGCCCATCAAGAAAAAAGGGGTTAAAGGAAATGGGTACTAACTGATGAATAAAAA
>NW_028092549.1:0-524 GCF_014824575.4 Sturnira hondurensis | reverse complement strand
GAAATGAGTTCTGGTTAATACAGTATTCTTCCTAACTCCTTAATTTTTTTTTTAATTTGTGGAGAAATACACAGAACATAAATTGGACTGTCTCAGCCATTAAGTGTATATACTTCAGTACACTTAGCATAATAACTACAGTGATGTTGGGGAACCTTCGCTGGTCTCCAGCTCCAGACCGTCTCTCATCTGCAGAAGAAGCTCTGTGCCCAGGACACACTCTCCCCCTCCCCGCTCCCCACGTTTGAGCCACCTCATCTAAGTGGGATCACACGGTGTTTGTGTGTGTGACTGGCGTATTTCACTCGGCACAGTGTCCTCTAGGTCTATCCATATTGTAACATGTGCCAGAACTCCCTCCCTTTTCAAGGCTAAGTAGCATTCCGTTGCGTGCGTGCACCACGATTCTGTCCACTCTTTCATCGATGGGCACTTAGGCTGTTTCCGGCTCTTGGCTGTTGGGAATGGTGGTGCTGTGAACGTGGGTGTGCAGACGTCTCTTTGACAGCGGGCTGTCGGTTTGC
>NW_028092548.1:0-738 GCF_014824575.4 Sturnira hondurensis | reverse complement strand
GGGGAGGGGAGGGGAGGGGAGAAGGAGATAGCATAACCAACCAACAAATCCCATCTTCTTAAGAGTTTGAATGGGAGTATCTCAAAGAGGAACAAAAGGGCTGAATTGTTTAGTGTCCTGGAATCAAGCCCAGGAACCTATGCTATAGAACAATGTTTGATTACAGAGACTGAAGACACCTTCCCTGTCCTCTAAAAGTTTGGCTGAAAGTATTTCACAAGCTGAATAGATTCCATCTCAATTCTTTCATGTAATTACTTAAGCTTTTTCACATTCAGACTGTCTTAAATTATTCTACTTTTGTAAATAATAATAATTTATTATTATTATTTAGGAGTCACATCACAAAGCATACAAAATGAGTTTAAGCAGAACATAATCTCTTTAGGAACTATTTATTACTCCATAATTTGAAATGAACAAAAAAGCCCCATAGCAAAATGGAGAAAGTTCTCAGTATTGATCCAGGTAAAATGCATTTCCAGTGGCTAGGCATGTGAAGCTACGCACAGTAGATTACCATTGACAAGGTCAGAGCCAATATTTGGTAAGTTATTAGAAAAATCAGTTGGAACCAAGAATCATAAAAAATATATAAGTACCTCAAATAATTTTTCAGACTAAAATGTGTTTGTGTGTATACATGCAGACACACACAAGATCTGTCCAGAAGGTATCCAGCCATGTAATATGAAAAATAGAAATTTACTGAACAAGATACAAGATACAAGAAACATT
>NW_028092547.1:0-1736 GCF_014824575.4 Sturnira hondurensis | reverse complement strand
CATATTTTTTAAATGACTTTCAAAATTTTTAACCTATATAGAATTTATTTTTTAGATATAAACACTATCTATGCTTATGTCTCCCAACTATATAAAATAATCTGTTTATGAGTAATTACATTAATAATTTCAAAATTTCTATTTACTTTGTCCAATTTTTTGAAATATTTTATTTATTTTCTTTTTTGAGAAGGGAAGGGAGGGAGAAAGAGAGGGAGAGAAATATCCATGTTTGGTTGTCTCCCATGTGGCCCCCACTGGGGACCTGGCTCACAACCCAGGGTTATTCCCTGATTGGGAATCGAACTAGCAACCTTTTGGTTCACATCCCGTGCTCAATCCACTGAGCTACACCAGCCAGGGATTACTATGTCAAGTTTTATACATCTACAAGGTTCAAAGTTAGGGTTGTTTCTCTTCACCCTCCTCATCCTCCATCTGTTAGTTCAGGGAAAACTTGACTGAATGATTCTTTTGGTGTGGACTGAGGTCACTCTCTAGTGTTCAGCTGATAGCTGGGCATTTAAGGAGGGTCCAAGCTGACTTTGTTCTATGAATGGTGCCTAGCAGGGATGGTTAGNTTTTTTTTTTTTCTATGTAGATAAAGGACTTTATAGGCAAAGTCTCTCCTTTGACATTGTCAGACGTGTTAAATGGCAACTCAGGGCTCCCAGAGGGAGATGGCAGAAGCTGTCAGGACAGTTAAGATCTCATTCCATCATGACATCAGCTTCAAGTCCAGGGTCTCAAGTTCAAAACCAGACTTTATGGCACATCATAAGAAACAACCAACCAAATAAAAAGGTACCCCACTGATGCAGACACCAGCCTGCAGTGTCTGCATCATTATGTATGAAATGAGACATTCACATGGACTACCGAGTCTGGTGGAGGAAAAGGGACAGCATGGCTTTTCTCTTGCTGTGGCCCTTGCCTGGACAGCCTTTATTGGGTTTCTGGGCGCATTGCAGAATGGTCCTCATTTACTATGCACAGGTTCCCTTTAGGTGGTTACATTTTGCAGAAAACAAAGGAGAGGATGCTGGTAATTACATCACAGAAGAGGGATATTTGCAAATGAAAAGGGCAAAGGTGGTTGAATGGGTTACACTGATCCTAGGAAGGTTTAGCATGGTTTTTGGGAAGTTACTTGGCAGTAAATGTTTGCCACAAATCCAGGTGAGGGGGGTTTTAGCAAAAAGCAAGACTCAAAGCAGCCTAGGCACATTGAAGGCCTGATTCCCCATGGGGGAATCTGTCCATAGGCGTGGATACTGTGCATCTCCCAGTAGAAACTGATCCCACGCCATGCACAACGGTCTCGTACACCCCACAGAATGGGAGAAAATATTTGCAAATGGTATATTTCATAAGGGGTTTATATCCAAATTAGATGAGGAATTTCTATAACTCAGTAGCAAAAGCCACCCCAAATAACTGCTTAAAAGTAGATGAAGTGCCTAAATAGACATTTTTAAAAGTATTTTATTGTTACTCTATCACTGCTGGCACAATTTTTACCCTTTGCCCTCCTTCACCCAGCCCACCCCCGGCCTCCTGCTTCCATAGTCATGCCCCACTCTGTTGTCCATGTCCCTGGGGTCATTATACACTTTCCTTTAATAGCACTTTTCCTTCTTTCCACCTTTATCCCCCTCCCCCTCTTCTCTGGTCACTTTCAGTCTTTTTCACATTCCCATGCCTCTGGTTCTGTGTTGCTTGTTGGTTTATTTTGT
>NW_028092546.1:0-500 GCF_014824575.4 Sturnira hondurensis | reverse complement strand
GGGGCCGCCGGGTACAAGCCTCTCCTTGCTGCTCCAAGCTGCTCAGGCCCCAAATTTAAGAATTGTCCCTGACGCCTCTCTTTGCCTAAGACCCTACACGCCATCCACCAGCAGGTCCACCAGCAGGTCCACCCGCAGGTCCTCCGGGGAGATCCTGACTCCGCCCAGGTGTCCGTCAGCGCATGCGCAGACCACTGCGGTGGTCCCCTCCCTGGTCGCTCTGATTCCACGCTGGCCTCACATCTACACACACACACACACACACACACACACACACACACACACACACACCCCAGCCAGAGTGGTCCGTGTAAAAAGTATGTCAGCCCTGGCCAGGTGACTCCATTGGTTGGAGCGTCGCTCCAATACAACGAAAAGGTTGGGGGTTCGATTCCCAGTCAGGGCACCTGCCTAGGTTGTGGGCTCAATCCCTGGTCGGGGCATGTACGGGAAGCAACTGATGGATGTCTCTCTCTTTCTCCCTTTCTCTCGCTCTAAAA
>NW_028092545.1:0-871 GCF_014824575.4 Sturnira hondurensis | reverse complement strand
TGGTGGGTTACATAAATTAATATTCAGGTGCTGAATAGCATTACATCTCTAGGATAAATTGTATTTGGTTGTGATCTACAAGTTAATTTACACATTTTCTAATTTGATGCTCTAATTTTTATTGAGAATTTTTAAATTTGTAGGTCTGTAGTTTTCTTTCTTGTAGTGTCTTTATCTCATTTAATTTTAGGGTAATGCTAGAATCATAAAGTGAATTAAGAAGTGCCAACCCCCATACTCTAAAATAGATTATAAAAATCGTCAGGGACCAGTTTGTCTCAGCCTGGCAACTGTGACTCAGCTCTGTATGGAAAACCTACAGATGCGAAGTGGTGAGCAGAACCCAGGCTTGCAAACGGAGTTTTCCCATGGGAATCAGGCCTAGAAAATGCTTACAGATTGTTATAGCTTGCTCTTGCTAAAACTCTATCACCCTGGTCTAAAGCAACAGTTGTATATTGTCTATCTTCAAGGTAATTTCCAAAGACTGTGTGAGCTCTCCCAAAGACAGAGCTAATCAACTCATTGCCATCCCCCTTTGCATGTTATTTTCATTTCCTTGATTGTACCTAGAATGTAGACAATAATATTCTATGTGATAGATAATAAATCTTTCTTTGATGTAAGACCCCAGGAAAATAATAAAAGCCTGTCTA
Organism: Sturnira hondurensis; assembly: GCF_014824575.4. Classification (NCBI taxonomy): domain Eukaryota; kingdom Metazoa; phylum Chordata; class Mammalia; order Chiroptera; family Phyllostomidae; genus Sturnira; species Sturnira hondurensis. The sequence goes on along the minus strand of NW_028092545.1, from coordinate 215 downwards.
GGCAAGGGTCAGGGTGCTCTCCTCTTGAGGGAGTGGCCGAGGCATCCGTAGGCACTCTCCTCTTGAGAGTAGTCGTACGTGTTCCCTTTTTCTCCACAGGATTGTTGTCCCCTGTGCATTCATTCTCTCCATGAGTCACAACAGGCAGACTCTACTAGACAGTGTCTGCTACAAAAAATTGGTATAATTTCTACCTTAAATGTTTGGTAGAATTT
>NW_028092544.1:0-775 GCF_014824575.4 Sturnira hondurensis | reverse complement strand
AGGAGACAGGGGTGGAAGCGACGGTGTGAAGTGGGCGAGGATCAGCTCCCACGGGGTTCCTGGACCATCTTAAAAGGGATACGGACTCTATTTCCCTAAAAATGGGAAGGCACCAAAGGATGTTTAAGAAAGGGATGTAACGATCGGACTTGTTTTTGGAAGAAGATTTTGTCTGCCTTATGGATAAAGGGTTAGAAAGAGGATTCAAGAGTGCTATTGAGAGAAGCAATAGAAGGTTGTCCCACTGTGCAAGGTGCAACGGTAGCAGAGAAGAGCATGACAGTCCGTCCTTGTCCCTAGGACATTTACACTCTATAAGGAAGTGGGCCTAGATCAAGCAAGATCGGGTGTGAAAAGGGAAAGACCACTTTTAGCAGAGAAAGTCTGGGAAATATCTCCTTCCATGTTGAACAGGCTCAAGGAACCCAGTGCCCTGAGGTTGGTTTGGTTGGTTTTTTGCTTATTTGTTGTTATTTTGATTCCAGTTATAGTTGCTTCCAGGATGAGAAATCGACTATTATTTTTTTTTAAGCAGCAAGCACACCCACGTTTTATGTTTAGTTTCTCATGATCTTTGTCAGGCAAGCTGAAAGCAGGTTTCTCTGATCGTTTTCTTTTAGAGAGGAGTGAGTGAGTCCTCCATTCCTTGCTCCAGGTCAGGCATCAGTCAGTCTGCGCAGGAAGTGGGTGGAGATAAACCTCTTCTTGGAGGGCAGACTGCTACTGAGTCAATGGCTCAGAGACACCAGCACACACGTGACTACACACGCAGAGG
>NW_028092543.1:0-1196 GCF_014824575.4 Sturnira hondurensis | reverse complement strand
TGGAAGGAAAGACTCTTGGGAATGGCCCTCTCGGGGATGGACCACGGAGGTCTGGGTTTGAACGGGGCCTCGTGGGGGGTTAGGCCTGGACGTGGGAGCCTGGGACGCCCACGGGGAGGGGGAGCCCCGACTGCAGAGGGAAGGGAACTTCCTGATGTGCCCTGGGCACTGAGCGGTCACCCCTGTGCCTTTGCCATGGGGACCGACGAATGACCCTGTCGAGAGGGGCCTGCTCGGCCCCTAAAACTCTATGTGACTTGAGGAAGAGACGCTCTGACCCCTGTGCCTCGTCTTCCCCTCTCCGGGCTCTCACAGGTCTGCTGGCCCTGGTCCCCAGGGCCTGGGAGGCAGCCTCTGAATGCCTGGAATTCCCCGAGTGGCGGGAGTGTCTCTCTCAGCCACCCAGGCCCCTGAGGCCACACCTGTGCTGTGCAGTGACTCAGGGTGGGCCCTGGAGAGTCCCTGCGAATCCGGTGACCGTCAGGGAGGGGCCGGCTGCACCCCAGAGGCCCGTCTTGTGACTAGAGGGTGGGGCCTGGCCTGTGATTTTGGGGGTGATCTTCGGGGAGGGGAGGGAAGAGAAGGATCCCATCTGCAGGCCTGTGCGATGAAACCCCCCCGGGCAAACACGGACACAGAGGCTTGGTTGAGCTTCCTGGCTGGCAGCCCTCTGGACATTGTCGCTCACTGACGTTCTGGGACGATAGCGTGTCCTGACTCCCCTGGGAGAGAGGACACAGGGGCGGCACATTCGGGACCCTCCCTGAGCTTGCTGTAAGTGCCCCTCCCTGAGACTGGTTCTGATTTACGTCGCTCACAGTAAAACTCTGGCCACCAGTACAGCCCTTCTCTGGTGTTGGGAGCGACCTTAGTGAGTCATCAAACAGGGGGAAGAGTGGGAACCCCCAAATGTGCAGCCAGTTGGTCGGACGTGCAGGGGGACTGGGAGCCCCCGCACCAGTGGCTGGCTCCTGAGGGCAGGGCGGCCTGGGGAGGGTGGCCCTGAACCTGGGAAGTCCGCCCCAGCTCCAGGAGAGGGGGGTCAGGAGTCTCTGCACCTCACTCTCCGACGTGCTGACCTCCGAGGATGGCCCTGGCCCCGGCCCCAAGGAGGCCTGGGTGTGTGCTCAGTGCCTCACAGGGCCTTTCTCACTTCATCCCAGGAACACGCCTAGGAGGGAGGTGCTGAGTGTTTC
>NW_028092542.1:0-1118 GCF_014824575.4 Sturnira hondurensis | reverse complement strand
GTATAAATAAAGAGTTTTTAAAACAGATTTGTCAAAGAACATGTATAAATGAACTATGGGCATGGACAATGGTACAGGGATTGACTGGGAGTGAGGGGTAGACTTGGTGGAAGAAGGAATAGAGGGAAAATAGGACAACTGTAATGGAATATAAATGATTTTTTAAATAAAAAAACATTATAGCACTGGTTGAACCCATGTAGGGAGATAAAATAAATTAAAAAACAGTTTTTGAGTACAAAGACTGTGTCATCAAACCTCTAAAGGTTTGGTGGAGAAAACAGACACGAGTTTTCATGAGAATGAAAAGAAGTTGCTAAGGAAAGTAAGTGAGGTAAAATGTGATGTCATATAATTAGTGAGCAAATGATGTTTCAAGCTATGGGAAATTGTAAATGAGGGTGAAGAATTATTTATTAGATTTGAACATAAAAAGGCATTTAAAAACTTTTTTCTTTTTAATATATTTTATTGATTATACCATTACAGTTGTTCCATTCCCCCCTTCATTCCCCTCCACCCTGTACACCCCCTCCCCCATTATTTCCCCCTCTTCAGTTTATGACCACGTGTCTCAAGTTCATTAGATTCTATATTTCCCCTACTGTTCTTACCCTCCCCCTATCTATTTTCTACCTACTGTCTATGCTATTTTCTGTACCTTCTCCCCACTTCTCCTCCTCCCACTCCCCTGTTGCTAACCCTCCATGTGATCTTCATTTCTATGGTTCCACTCCTGATCTAGCTGTCCTCTTAGTTTGCTTTTGTTTTAGGTGTGGTTGTTAATAACTGTGAGTTTGCTGTCCTTTCACTGTTCATATTTTTTATCTTCTTTTTCTTAGACAAGTTCCTTTAACATTTCATATAATAAGGGCTTGGTGATGATGAACTCTTTGAACTTGACCTTATCTGAGAAGCACTTTATCTGTCCTTCCATTCTAAACAAAAGCTTTGCTGGATAGAGCAATCTTGGATGTAGGTCCTTGTATTTCATTACTTGGAATATTTTTTTCCAGCCCCTTCTTGCCTGTAAGGTGTCTTTTGAGAAATCTGCTGACAGTATGATTGGGAACTCCTTTGTAAGTGACTGTCCCCTTATCTCTTGCTGCTTCTAGGAT